>NW_026587216.1:4239508-4264765 GCF_907164565.1 Psammomys obesus
TCCTTCCTTCCTTCCTTCCTTCCTTCCTTCCTTCCTTCCTTCCTTCCCTTATTTATTTGTTTGTTTGTTTGTTTATTCTTCTCTCATACATTACTTCAGGACTGCCGTTCCCCCTCCCTCCTCTCCTCCCAGTCTCCTCTACACCTCTCCTCTCCCTCAGATCCACTTCTTTCCTCAATGTACCTAAATCACGGAAACTAAGCAAGGTTGGGCCCAGTTAGTACTTGGATGGGAAGCTGTACATATCTCTTATGTGACTGTTGAAATGTCTTGGGTCTGGGGCTTAAGGGTAACATTGACAAGAACTGTCCCTTTGAGTGAGAAGTTTATTAGCAGAGTTGTTAATGCTATGGGCATCCATAAAGACGAACAACATGGTGGGGGCTCTTCAGGCTGAATGTCAAGACCATGATAGAGACTCTGATGAGAGTTGAGGCCAACAGGGCAGAGCACAGTTCCCTTCTTAGTTATCTTAGAGAAAGGGGTGAGTAGTTTTGTGAGTCAGGTTGGCTCCATTTCGCTAGTGGCAGGGAGAAGAGAGGGTATTCTCAGGTAGGTGTGTGCTGTTTGAAGCATGTGTCGTACTGGCAGCCTTCTGCTGCTCAAGGAGTCTGGCAATCTGGGAGCTAGGAAGTTTCTTGGGAAAGTGAGAGTGTTGTTTACTGTTTTCCTGGAATCCAGGCACCTTGGGTTGAAGATTCCCCAGGCTTTGCCATTCTCTTCACGGAAGAAAGAGAATACTACTGGTGGACCTGTTCTGAACAAGAGCCTGGTCTGGATTCTGACATTAATGGCAACAGAAATATGGATGTTGTTGGCCGTTCTGAAAAGGCCTGAGAGAGAAATGAAGAGCAAGGATTTGGAACCAGGGCAAAGGCAGCTCTTGTTATGAATCTGCTACAGTGAGCTTGGCTGCTCAGTGTCCCTGGTTAGGTCTTCCTGGAATGTAGAACTTACATCGCACAGAAGGAATTTATAAGCAAAGCATCCAGGCTGTGGCATGGCTACTTCTGATTGCTTCCAGAAGAATGAGGGAACAAAGTGGTAGCCAACAAGGTTGAGTTTAGGATTAAAAGATGGACAGAGTGGAAACATTTGAAAAATAGTCTCAACCTGGCCACACAACAGAGAAAGCACATTTTTAGGAAAGGCATGCTAGAAGCTGGCTGCTAAGGAGGTTAGATCAACAGACAGGACCTTGAAATAATGCCTGAGGTTGCCCTTCCTATCATAGGTCTAACACTTTAGAGAACAGAACAGTTTTGGGGATACACGCTCTGGGTGCCTCCCTCAAGGACTTGCTGCTAAGGTTACCAAAGAATTCTAGTTCCTCATTTCAGTGCTCTGTTCTTCAATTTCCCCAGATGTGATTCCAAGGGACCCAAGTGTGACTCAAGCCACCAAGCTGGAGGACATAAGCTCTACACTTTGATGATGTCCACATGGTTTTGATTCTGTAAGCACATAGATGCAAGAGCCATAGAGAATTCAAATGTCTTGGACAAGTCCCAAGAAGAGATTTGTCTTGGACCAAAGCTCCTACCAGGACAACGCCTAGTGAAGGCTCAGGAAGGCTGATGTCCAGCCCCTAGAGTTGTAGCTATCAATGTGTGGTACAGACTGGGAGAGCTGAAGAAAAACATTTAAGCCTGCCAGAATTGAAATACATACCAAGTCCAAGAAAGCCATATGGCTGGTGCTGTCCAGGTATTGGGGACCCAGCCACTACACCAGCGTATTCAAAGACTGGGATGGGGGTCAAGGAAGGTTCTTGTGAAGCCCTGATACTTACTGTGGGCTTTTCCTGTTGAATTTGGGACTTACTTAAGGCTTCTCTTCTGGAATGAAAATGTCTGTCCTGTATTCCTGTATGTTTTGGAAGTAGATAGCTAGATTTCATAAATTTGTTTCACATATGCTTGGAGTCTTACTCATAGCTGATTCCAATGAGAGTCCAGACTTCTGAGCTGATGCTGGAATGAGTTAAAACTTAGGGGTTAATGGGGGAAAAGAATACATTTTTAATGGTAAAAGGAGATAATTTGGAGAGGGCCATAATGCTTTTTGGTTTCAATGTGTCCTTCAAATTTCCTGTATTGGGCTCTTAATACCTAGTCATGTTATGGAACTTGAGAACAAAGTGCATGGGAGGGGGAGTGGCAGATGGGACTGTGGACCAGACCCTTATTAATGAATTAACTTGTCCGTGGATTAATGGATGAATGTATTCATAAGTTAGAGCCAAGTGGCTCCCATGCTGAAGCAGCCTCTCTCTGGCTTTTTTTTCCCTCTTCCTTGTACAATCCTTGTGTGATATAGCAAGAAGCCTTCATAATTGAACCTTGAACCTCCCAACTTTCAAAGCCATGAGCTAAATTGACTTCATTCTTCATAAATTACCTGGTCTATGGTATTCAATTCTACTCAGAGAGAATGGGCTAACACAAAAGATTTGTGTGGCAAGCGCTGTCCTACAGTGGATGAGCCTATTGTGACTTCATGGCAGGAGCTCCCATTTTCCTCTCACAGTCTCCCTGGGCTTTTCTACCCTAGTAGTCTGGGCCTGGAGGGGAAGGCTGGTGCCAGAGCCTGTTTCATCTGTACATAGAGAACTGGAAAAAGGACAGTGTCATCAGTAACTGACATGCACAGAGGCAAAAACAGTTCTTCTTCCTTGTCTCTCAGCAAGAATATGCTGACGTGGGAACCTCAGTTTTCCAGAGCGTCCCAGGAACCAGCCCCGACACCTTTGTTTAGCCTTTCACTCGTCTCATTTCTGCTCCCTTGTGTCCTTTAATATAGGGCTTACTGCACAGATTAGCACTTTAATGTAGATTTGTCAGCCTGTGCACTCTTGATATGATAGGCTGCAAAATTCTTTGTTGTAAGGAGCTGTCTGCGCACGGTATGATGTTTATCAGGCTTTACTCACTAAATGGCAGCTCCCCTGCCTGCCTACCCATGACAGTCTGCAAAGACGTCTCCAGTCAGGAACCACTACTCTACTGCATAGAAATCAGGGTACCACATATTTTCAAATCTTATCATTAGGTGGAATAGTTCGATGGTATAAACACACCATATTCCAACACACTCTGCCTTGAATATTTTATGAGTGTAACAGATATTATGTTCCTTGTGGTCCATTGAACTTCTCAGAATCTCAGTGTCACATCAAATTAACTTATTAGCAAGGTGTGGTGGCACAGGCCTTTTATCCTAGCACTTGAGGAGCTAGTGAGTTCTGGGACAGCTGGGGTACACGGTAAGGCCCTATCTAGAAAACCAAAGAAAACTAATTTGTTACTACACTATCGATGGAGGACGATGTTTCAGGTGTCGTTAAAAGCAGGGCCCGGTGTGTCTGCTAGAGGGAGCCTTGGCTGTGCACTTAGTAAGGCTCTTCATCACACAAGCTTGCCCACTGCATAGTGACACCAATTCTCAGACAGAAAGCTAAAACGAATCCCTGTGTGTCTAGCGCGGGTGTGTGGAGAGGACAGCAAGTGAAGATATGATCTAAAATGCAAGTTGTGTATATAAACTCTAAATTCTTGAGCCTTCCATGCTGAGTGTTTGTTTTTTTTTTTAAAGATTTAGTGTGTATGTGTGTGTGTGTATGTGTGTCCATGCATACATGTGCACTTGCTCAAGGAGGCTGGAAGAAGTTGTCGGATACCTTGGAACTAGAGTGACAATTGTAAGCTGCCTGACATGGGTGATGGGAACGGAACTCCAGTCTTGAAAAGAGCTTCCAGCACTCTAAACCCATTGAACCATCTTTCAGCCCCGCCCCATTCCAAGAGCTCAGATGCTCTCCTAAGGGTCCCAAGCTTTTTGGATACATGTGCTCTCCCCTCTTTATTTGTTAACACGAGTGGAGTGGCATTACTGGTCACAGCCTACTGCCTCAGATTCTTTGTATTTCAAAAGTAATCAGGAAACAGAAAGTGGTGAAGAAAATGCTCTTATTTACAGCTTGACCAAACCAGGAAGAATCCAATTCCTTCCTACCTTATCTATAGCTGACTTACAACTTATAGACAAGCATGGGAGGTGGGGAAGGCTGAAAAGGAAAATACACGTAGATTTGGTGGAGAAACATTTTTTCCCAGTCCTTTCCTGAGAAGAGGGAGACTCAGTTTTATGCCTTTCCACTCTATTCCTTCTGTGCTACAGAGACATTTTGTAAATTTCAAACCCAAACCTGAGATTAACGAAGTAAATGCTCCCAGTTTGTTTTGGTTTGTTTGTTCATTTTAAGAATCTCAGGTGCTTCGTGGGATGGTGTGTGTAAGATGTAAGATTACTTACAACTGTTCAGGGCCTGGCAGAGTTCTCTGTCCTTTGATCTCCCTCTCCGAGGGGTGTAGGGAAAAAGCCTTTGTGTTCCTTCTTTGGAAATCAGCTTCAAGTTTGGAAGCTACCTGTTAAAACATACTAATTCTGCAACTCCAACTGAGAAGTAAAAAAATACAGACATGTGTTGGGAAACACATCCGAAAAGCTGATTTGCTATTATGTCTTAGGTGAAAGAGTTTTTTTTTCTTTTAATTAAAACTTGCTTTGTTACGTATATTTATTGTTTTAATTGTGTGTTTTGGAGCTAAAGAATGTGCCACAATACTCATGTGGAAGGGAGAGGAGTCGCTTCTCTCCTTACGTTCATCCCAGGGATTGCAGCCAGGGCGTCAGTTTTGGCAGCAATCATCTTTATCTTGTGAACCATCTCACAGCTCTGGTAGGGAATTTTTAAAATATGCGTATCAAATCAATTATATTGTAAGAAATACAAATCTAATAAATGACCATTGTGTTCATTGACACATCTCAAAGCAATGACTTAAGTTGCTTGGATATTGCCAAGGTAAATCCTTGAGTTTAGCGCTTGCTGAAGAAGACTCAGGATTTGTGACTCAACTTTGTGACCTGCTGGCCACTGTGGACACACGTGTCTTGCTTTGAAATCTAGACTATCTCCTCTGACCCATCAGGGCGCTGGCGCATTCTCTCAGCATGTTAGTACAGTGTCTGCATATTAAATACTTTTGCCTCCATTGACGTCAGCGAGTGCATTCATATACTCTATAATTCTTGCTAGCACCTAGCAATAATTCCTGTAATGTGGGCTCACTCCTCTAAAGTACAAACTTAGGACCCATATCCGCCTTCTAGATGGTTGACTTCTTTGAGTTTAAAAACCATGCCTTGCATGAAATGAGTGCTCAGTAAAGATCAACTGAATGAACGACATTAGGTGAAGATATAATCAGGATATTGGCCCTTTCCTCATCTTGGTTTCCAGATGTTCAATTTGCCTATGCTGTATTGCATGGTGAGGGAGAACCGAGGCTGCAGATGGGGTTAGGATTGTCAAGTAGCCACCTTTTGAGTTTTCCTTTTTGAGGGTTCTCTAAACATGTCCTTACAGAAACCTGTAGTGAAAGCAGCCAAAGCAAAGGATAGAAACTATCAGAAACAGACAAAACATGTCTCTTTTACTCTCCCTCTCGAGCCATGCTGAGTTAGTATTAGGGTGCTAAACTTGCCATATTATCCCTAGCTTCTGCCCAGCCCGTCCCAGAACATTCACTTCCTCATTGTCTCAAGGAGAATTAGCTCAGTTTAGGCTTCTCTACCTCTAGGTGCCTCACTGGGCTCAGTGGGGTTGTGGGGATCTCAACCTATCTAAAGAAACAAGGCCATTTGCTCAACCATGTTTGTAGCAGCTTTATTTGTAATAGCCAGAAGCTGGAAACAACCCAGATGTCCCTCAGTTGAGGAATGGATACAGAAATTGTGGTACATTTACACATTGGAATACTACTCAGCAATTAAAAGCATGAAAATTTCAGGCAAATGGTGGGAACTAGAAAAGATCATCCTGAGTGAGATATCCCAGAAGCAGAAAGACACACATGGTATATACTCACTTATAACTGGATATTAGACATATAATATAGGTTAAAATCTGTACATCTGAAGAAGCTAATCAAGGAGGACCCTGGGTAAGATGCTCAATCCTCATTCAGAAAGGCAAATGGGATGGACATCGCAAGAGGGAGAAAACAGGGAACAGGACAGGGGCCTACCACAGAGGGCTTCTGAAAGACTCTACCCAGCAGGGTATCAAAGCAGATGCTGAGACTCATCACCAAGTTTTGGGCAGAGTGCAGGAAATCTAATGAAAGAAGGGGGAGATAGAAAGAAAGAGCTGGAGGAGACAGGAGCTCCACAAGGAGAGCAATAGAACCAAAAAAATCTGGGCCCAGGGGTCTTTTCTGAGACTGATACTCCAACCAAGGACCATGCATGGAGATAACCTAGAACTCCTGCACAGATATAGCCCATGGCAGCCCAGTGTCCAACTGGGTTCCTTAGTAATGGGAACAGGGACTGTCTCTGACACGAACTCAGTGGTCTGCCCTTTGATTACCTCCCCCTAAGGAGGGGTGCAGCCTTGCTAGGCCACAGAGGAAGACAATGCAGCTAATCCTGATGAGACCTGATAGGCTAGGGTCAGAGGAAGGGGAGGAGGACCTTCCCTATCAGTGGACTGGGGAGTGGCATGGGTGGAGAAGAGGGAAGGAGGTGTAGAATTGGGAGGGTCTGAGGGAGGAGGCTACAGTTGGGATACAAAGTGAATAAACTGTAATTAATAAAAAAAATTAATTAATTAAAAAAAAGAAATGAACTCAGAGCTCCTCTCAACCCATCTAGCCCTCTCAGCAACCCCCGGAAGAACCATTGTTTTCCCAGGCTAGTAAACTGAGGTCTGATGAGATGGCTTATCTACCCTTGCTTGTGATGCAAAAAATCCAATGAGTGAAGGGAAAGCCCAGGTTACCTGAGAGGCTCATTGCTGGAGAGTGAGAATGTCTTCTGGACACATGGTGTGGGAAGGGGTTACCAATTACCAGGTTCTTGTCTGGCCCTGTATATAGCAGCTGCTGTTCCTCTTGGTTCTAGTGACACTGTTGGGTCCTCAGCCAAAGTACTTTTGCCCTTTGAGTCTTGTCACGATGAGGTTGGAAATGCACCTTTTTCTTCTCTGCCTTCAAGGCTCTCCTGGAAAATACCTTCTTTCTCCTCCATCTTCTGATTCTCCTGGACAGTTCTTCTACAGGGCTCTCCTCTTCTTGCTTCTGGGACATGGTAGTATAGGCAGGCCTGAAAAGTCAACTTGTGTTGGGAGAGGACATAGGGAAGCCTGTGCTGCTGCTTTGGCTCCCGTCTTGATGGTCGCTCTGTCACAATTGACCTCTGGCTACAATTTGCAAACATAACTATATGTGTGTTGGATCTATTTCAAAAATAGAGGTTCATGTTATATATCTACATATTATATATATATATAATACATATATAATATATATATAATTTGTATTTCCTTTCCTTAGTAATTCTTATTATTATATTTTTATAATAGCATTGGCCTATTGTGAACTAGAGAAGAGAAAAAAAGTCAAGTTGGCTGCTTAGCACAGACATATTGAAAAATCCCTCACAAATATCAAAAACAAGACTTTGGAGTTGTGATAGGGCTTGCTGTGGCTTTTGAGTCACCCCAAGCAAGAGGAGGGGAGCACCTGTCCTACAGTTGCTCAGGACCTTTCTGGGATTCTAGGAGGGTGCTCCAAGATACACCCCATCCCCCAAGGGTAGAGCTTTCCCATTTTGCATTCTTCTTCCCAGCCACACTCAAAGCTGAGCCATCCTTACTGCTTCCCAAGAAAAGCTTTTAAAGAGTTATTTTCTTCTTTTTGGTCAGTATTTTTTCATGAGAGTGTATGCTCCCCACATATTTCACATGGCCTGCATTTTTATGAATCCAAGAACGAATGTATTTTTGGCTAATAACAACACATATTTTTGGAGTCAGAGGGGTGTATATTTGTCTCCTGGAAAACATAATTCAAAGCAGATGGAACTGCATGGGCACACTTTTCATTTTCCAGCCAGTTTTCGGATGTCCTGCTGGAAAAGTGCATCCTTTAAGTAATGTGTTAACACTTTAATGGAAGCTGATGTGACAGTGAGCGTCACATTCTAGAGGAATGAATCACCCTACTGACAAAGAGCTAGCAGTGTGACTGCCCAGATCGTTCAGGTCAGTGGTGTTGTGGCCTTTGCTTTACTTGGGAGGGGAAATTTTGAAGCAGAGTTGTTCAGTGAGCTGTTGAGTGAGTAAAGGAAGAAGATGAAGAGTGGTCCAAGCAGGGAGCAAAGTTTCAAAGCCCCAAAGGACTTCTGGGATCCAATAAAAAACTATCCCTGAGTAAATTACTCTTATTTGCCTATTGTTTGCAGTTATATAACAGAGCAAGGCAAAGTCCCTGGGAAGCAAGGCAAACACAAAAGAACTCGACCAGCCCAGTCCACTCAATAGGCTCTTCTACATATAAGCAATTATATTCAGAATTTCTGCCATCAGATAGTTTGGTCTCCTCATCCTACATCCTCACACAATGCCAATGTTTGTGTCTAATCTTACTTGGACCATTTTTGTTTTGTTCTTACTGTTGTTTTGGTCCCACTATGGAGCCTAGGCTGACTTTATAAGTCTCCTAAACACCTGTATTATAGACCCATGACACCTTGTTTGACACTTTGGGGAATTATTGCCTGACTAGGTGCAAAAATTACTTTCTTGAACAAGTGAAAATAATGAGTAAAATTGAGATCCAGAAAAAGTAAATCATTTGTCAAAAATGAGCGTTCAGACCATAGTGAGAAATTTTCTAAGAAGCTCAGAAGGCTTGGTTTTGTCGACCACAGAGCTTCGAGAATTGCCCTCCTGTCTGTCGGTCTAGACTTGGGTTGGCATGGGTTGGCATGCCCTTGGGGACTACATGAGATAAAACCGTACAACACCTGGGCTGGGTTTGGTGTTCCCAGTGTGCAGGGATTCTGCTCATTTCTACCAAGAGGTCTTGAATCTCAGAAGGTCAAAACACTTTCATGTGACTGAAAGGCTGGGTTTTGTGAGCATTTCATATTTCTTGTTTTATTCCAGGAAGTAAAAGCTGGTGGTGGAGGGCTGGACCCTATGAAAATGCTCCAAAGCAGAAGCCTGTTTCAACTTTGCTGTGAATGGAGCTAGGTTGGCAGATTACAATCTCCCGATAAAATAAGCGTTAAAAAAAAGATTGGTTTTAAACATTTTACAGCAAGCTAAGGTTTCAAAAGCTTAACAGGTTTTGAGAGGAGATAAGAGTCAGTGTGAATGGAATCAGCAGGTCAAGTGGAGTTGGCATGAGGGTCCCTCTGTCTGGGGAGGAATGAGCTCCTGTGGCTGACTCGTGGATGCTCTTTCCTCGGCCCAGGCCTGGGCAGTAAATCATTTGCTACATATTCCTTAAATTTCCTCTGTAGGTGGGCCAGCTGCTTTTTGCTGTGATTTAAATGAATAAAGAGGTTGTCTTTTCTCCCATGAATTTTCCGTGGAGCATTCTTGAACTGGAATAAGTCTCCTAGGTAAGACCTTGATGCTCACTGAGACGACCTTTGCATTGCTCTCACTTCCTAAATCCCCAATAATTCCTTTATCTGATGCCATCTCCGGCATCCAAACACTGTCCTTTCAGCAGCAAAGGGTGCCTTTATCACACGGGGGGCCAAGCCATCAATCTACCTTTCAGTTCCTGTACCTTCTCTAGCACAGTGACCTTTCCACTTAATCCCTTGAGCCCACCCATGCCCTTAGCATCTCTCAGAATTGTTCCACTTCTGAAACCTTAACTAACTCCCTAATGTACTAACTCCCTTTCCAATTGAACCCCTTGTATATTCAGTCTTCTCTCTCCACTCCCTGTCACTTGATCTTTAGCCTCCTTCAGATCACTTCATTCTTTGATTTTCTTCATTGTCATATTTTGTTGCTACTTCATGACTTTAATTTTGCTAGTTTTTAATCATAACATAAATATCTGAAATGCAGGACATCTGATATGTGAGCCCTAAAGGGGTTGAGACCTACAGGTTGAGCACAACTGATTTAGTCCACTTTCATCCTTCTGGCCTCATTCTCAGACCAACTACTCGCTTAGATTCAGCTAACACACTCTGATCCATACCCTTAAGCCCTTGGGCCTTTGTTCTGCTAGCATCTTTGACTAGAAAAGCCTGAGAGAAGTTCAATCCTTCTCAGGTAAAGTAAGCCTGGAAAGCAGGTAGGGAATAAGATAGGTAAAACATACTATTAGGAGCAAGAAGAATTAACAAACTATGGCACTTATTCCTTTGAAATTGACTCTACTGGGTGTCAGAGAAAGGCAACAGATACAAGAAAATTATATTAGTCTGGGTTCTCTCAAAGAGCAGAAATGGTGGAATGAAATATATATAACTGGGATTTCTCTCTCATATACCTATATATGAGACATTATATATATATATATATATATATATATATATATATATATATATATATGAGAGAGTCCATCAGGTCACGTTATAGTGTTCCTGTATGTCTCTGTCTTCCTGTCTCTGTGGAGGGTGTAGGGGTGTTAAAGGGGATTTGCTAGAGTGGCTTACAGGCTGTAGTTGTAATACCCAACACTGGCTGTCTCCTGACCTAAAGGCCAAGCATCCAGTAGATGTCCAGTGATGAGGGTGGGTGTCTCAGCAGTCCCCCTCCAGTGCAGGAACCCCGGGGGACGTCTTAAAGAGATGTCAGCTTCCAAATTCCAAAGATACAGGTTCTAACACCGTAGAAGAAATGCTTCGGGGACAGGGTAGGTACACTGGCCAGCAAGGGTGAAGGCAAGCAGGTGAAAATCCAAAGCTTCCACGTTCCATGCTCTTTTACATGGGCCACCAGAAGATGTGGCCCAGATTGGGGGTGGGTCTTCTGAGCTCAAATGATTCACCTTGGCTGGTGTGAATCTTATTTGCAACTCTTTCAAGATTCCTTTTGTTGTTCATCTCCTGCTGCTGGATGGTATTTGCTTTGGACAGAGAAGCCAGGTTACTTTCTGAAGGTGAGACACAGGATGAAAACAATAGCTTTCAATTTAGAGAGGGCAAGTTCCTGGTTCATATTGTAAGGTGTGATGGCTATCTTTCCCTGCAACCATTTTCTCTTGTTTCATGCTTCCCCTGGGAAACAGAGGCTATGCCAAGCATGATGGAATAGACAACAGAACTGGGTTCCTGGTGGCCATGACAATACTCTATCAGTGTGGGACCACCAACCTAGACTTGCTCAAACACTGATATATTTATGCTTTTTATCTTTCAGCTAAATTTAATCTTAACTAATCTTAAAATCACATGATCCTTTGTTTCATTTATTTCCTCTCTAGTGCGTTCTGGGAGGCGGGCAGAGACAGGCAGTTCCTGTAGATTTGCTGTCCAGCCAGCCAATTTAGCCCAAAAGGAGAGTTCCCCTCAGGCTCAATGAAAGTCTATCTCTCACACACACTTGCGCTCACATGGAGATTTTCAGCTCTGCCATGCCTCAGCTGCATCACCATGAGCAGGCCCTATGATCTATTGATGTAATAGTGTTTTATTATCGTGATAATGATATTCCATTGTGAGGACTGAAAAAAAAAAAGAAGCCACTGTTGTCAGGGACAGTAATTTGGTTGATACTCCCCAATGTGCCAAAGTCTATAGAAAGCTATTGCTTCCTGGATTCTGTCCTCATCTGTAGGGTTGACAACACCACCCACCCAGGCTGCCAGCACCGCCCACCCAACTCCTCAAGATTAGCCTCAGGCCTCTTCTCCCTGGGACACAGGTCTAGGTCACAGGCTACTAGTTTTATGGGTCGACCTAGTGACAGTTCTGTGCTCAGAATATTTCTTCCCCTACTCTTGACCCTGACATAGTGCCTTTCTATCAAGCCACATTGCCCTTTCTCAAGTTGTCCTTGTCCTCATACAAAGGGGACAGGGAAGAAAGCACAAAGATAGTCTTGGCAAGCCTGCCTGCTCTCTCTCACTAGGGCTGCATAGCAGCTTTGGAATTAGAGCAGATCATAAAGCTGCAAAGGGCAAACCAGGAGTAGAGAGGAAACCCTTCCCTTTTCCTTGGGAGGAATTCAATAAAGACATTAAAGAACAGTATCAAAAGGCTGGAAGCTGCCACCTGCATGATGTGGCCCATTAAATCTTGTCGGCCAGGTTCGCTGCATGACTGAGAAGCCATCTGTAACCTCTGCGGGAGGGGTCGTGCCACAGAGGAGTCCGTGACTCATATGTGACCTCTCCTGACAGGGCACAGAGGCAGTTCTGCTTGATGGTTAGAGTAAAGGTTTTGGCCTGTGAGGAACCTTTCCAGCAGGGCTGGCTTGGTGGTCTGCAAAAATCTCTAGGGGAAGAGAGGAGCCCTCTACTGCTTGCCTTTTCCTGATGCTCCTCTGCAAAGGGCAGCTGGTGGGACTCAGTGTTCAAACCTGCCTGAGTCTAGGCCTCCTAGAACACCAGAGGACATCCTCAAAAGTGAGGTTACCTGAAGGTGGCTTTGCACAGTATATAGCACGTGGCATCATTCAGGATGGGCAGAACGAGGGCAGGAACTGATGAGAGGCATAATAATTGTTAGGGAAGTAAGTGAAGCTTCTATTAAAGGGTATTCTTTTATCTTAATTTTATTTATTATCCTATTAACCCAAATATGCATGTATATACCATATATATACATATGCATATAAATACTGGACTGTGTATGTATGTATATGTATGATTATATATGTATGTTTATATGTGTATACATATGTATTATGCATTCCTTCCCCTATTTCCATGAAGTATAGCAACACCTTTTATTAAAGTAATATCACAAGATGCATACATTCTTTGACACAATGTCCATTTCAACCAATTTGGATCAAAACACATTTTCTGAACAGATCAAAGGCTCTGTGGACTCAGTGCTTAATTGCCATGTTTCATTAAGTAAGCCATTTCACTCTTGGTTTCTCTAAAACACTCATCAGGACCTTCACTTATTCTATAGACTCACTAGAAATATATATGAAACCCCCCAAAAAAGAAAAAAAAGCGGCTGTCAATGTGTCTCCTGCCCTCAGTTCTTCAGTTAGGACTACACTATTGAAGGCCCTTCCAGAGGCCCGAGGACAGAGAAAGACGGAGAGACAGACCGTTCTTCAAAATTATGGAAGGTTTTCAACTTCCTGGCTCTAACATTGTAGAGTGTAACCAAAAAGCTACTTCCAGCTGTGGGGGCAGGGTCCTTAAACCACGTTGTCTACTGATTGACAGCTAACAGAGGGATAAAATACAGCAGCTTCTACCCACAGGCATAGATCTAGATATAACAATCACCTGATTGCGTCCAATCTATTGTTTTGTGCTTTATGCTTTCTTCTTGAGAGTCTGGGGAGTAACTGATTATGTTTTCCAAGATGATCATGTTACCGATTGAATCTTGAATGTCCCCACAGACCTATGTTTGAGTACTCAGTCCCTGGCTTATAAAGCTATTTGGGGGATACTGTGGAGCCATTAGGAGGTGGTGCCCAGCTAGCAGACACAGTTCACTAGAGGTAGCTCTGTGAGGGCACAGCCTAGGCCTCGCTCCCATCCGGCTCTCTCTGTCTTCTGATCGGCTCCCCTGTAAATAAGCCCATGCTCTCACCACAGAAGCTGAGCCTCTTCACGTAGACTTCTCCACCACGACCGACCGTTCTGTGAAACTGGGAGCTAAGACTAACATTTCCTCCCTGGCATTGTTTAAGTCGGGAGCAAACACGTGTTTGAGACCCAAGCTGCCACAACTAAGAAGGTGGAAACGTCTCTTCAAAGCCATCACGGATGTGGAAGCTGTTCCAGTGTGGCTGCTTTGGGGGGGGGGGAGACCCACACTTTTGTCAGCACCCTGTCACCCACTGGTTCCTTAGCAGAAACTTAGGTGGAATTGCACTTTGGTTTATCATTGGGACTATAGAAGATGGTTGAAATTGCTTGGTCTCCTCTCAAGCAAAGGAGAAAACTCTCACATTTCTATCATTTCTATATGAACACTTTTTTTTTCCATCTCCTATTGCAAAAGTTGCTGCTTACTAACATCTGTCTTTGACACCTTCATCAAACAGTGGCTGGCTTTGTTCACCTTTGGCAGTGGTCCAGCCTTTCCCAGGTGAGAAACTGCCAACCCCACTCACTGCTAATTTTAGCTCTGTGTAGTCACTTGCTATGAGAGCTGGGTCCCTTCAACTGGAAGGCTCAACATTCTTAGGTGGTTTGCAAAGACCCCTGGACCTCCAGGGCCTTGACACAGCTTGCTTCACTTCTGTGCGGGGGCACAGACTGCTGACTCACTGCAAACAGGGAGCGTTTCTAAACAGGAAGCTGAGCATGTGGGCACAGACATTCAGCCACAGATAGGAACTGCTGAACGTGGAGGAAAACCTAAAAGTTCAAATTAAAAATCTGTGCCCCCTAAATCAGAACTCTGTAGCTCATGGAACTACAGTTCTCCTATTGGTCATTTATTAAGTATTTACGGAAGGGGAGTTTTTAATTGGCCAAACCAAATTGGTGAGTTGAGCAGGCTGTTTGCATTTGCTGTGTCCCCCAGATTATGTGGGTTTTGGTTTTATCTTTTCTCTCCTCCCCAGGCAGCATAGAAAGGCTCATTGGCGAGACTTTCACAGCCTTCACAGAAAGCTGTAAGCTGTGATACTCTGCCTGCCCAGGCTGGAGCTCTAGACTGAATAAGGTGATTACCGTCTCCACCTGGGGGCTGCCAGGGAGACGCCAGGCCTTGGCAGGCAGCCACACTGACCCCTAAGCGTCGATGGGAGACTGGGAGAGCACAACAGAACACATTTCCTTGGTGTTTCTCTGCTGGGGTGTGGTGAGTTTCTAGCAAGCTGACTCAAGAATGTTGTGTTCAACAGCCAAGGAAAGACCCGCGTGATTATGTTACAAAAGATTTTATTAGAGGACTCGGCAACGTTGCTGTATTTGTCACTGGGGCAAAGGCAGCTGGGTGATGTTTGGAATCTTTCTCCTATTCTTCCATGCAGTCCGCCAATGGACAGACAGCTTTGTGCCTGGGACTTTAGGTTCTCAGTGAGCGGTGGCCAATGTTTTGTATGCACAGTTCTGTTTGCCTTAGGAGGTGAGTATTGGCAACCCCGCTGAGTAAATCAGTCCTCAGGTCTTTATCAGACCAGCAAGCCAGAGCTGGGACTGCAGCTCACAGTGCTCGTTGAACAGCACAGATGTGCCCGATTTATTGCAGAAGCTCGAAAGTAAGGTGTGTATGTCTCTTAGCACTGACCCTTTTGACAGTGGTGCTTAATATTCAAATGTTATCCACAAGATAGAAGACATTACTTGACTGCCCTTTAGCTTCTTAAAGAGCACAGAGCATTTGTTTTACAAAGGAATGTGGCAATGGGAAAGGTAAACATCAGTGATGCCCTATTACATCAATGTAAACGGATTCTGTGCAATTTTGATTGTATACTGACTACTATGAAAGTGTTTACAGTCTGTATAGATCCAGAGCAACCCTTTTCTATAATTGTTTGGAGTGTGTGTGTGTGTGTGTGTGTGTATGTGTGTGTGTGTGTGTGTATGTAAGGGAATATAACCAGCCAGGCCCAGACCCAGGGTCCTGAGTTGGTCCATCCCAACGTCTACCTCATCTATGAACTGCCGGAGCACATGAAGGGACTGGTCTTGTAGGTCTAAAGCTGCAGGATCTCCATGACACGGGTCGACAACAGGATGTCTGAGAAGAGTCCAGGTGAGCATCCAGGATTGAAGTGTAGCAGAATCCAAGAGCCTTGAACCAGACCAATGACTCCTTGCAACAAACATGTCCAAGGAAACTCTCAATACTCTATTTTCAACCCCTAGGTTCTTGTAGCCCAAGAAAGATCCTCAGGGACAGTTGTAACTTTGAGCCTCAGGTAGAAAGCCGCAGAAGCCAGAGAACCATCTAAAGCCCAGACAGGATTGGTCTGGACTGGACTGTTTATGGGCGGGGCATCACCAGCAACTGCTGCACCCTGACCAACACGGAAATGGCTCTCCCCTACCAATGAAGCCTAACACAAAGCTGTTAGAGACAGGACAGTGCTCAGCTCGCACTAGCCAACATGTAGCGTACCGAAGTCAGTCATCTGTCTACTTCTGTACAGACTTAGAATTAAGAATTGTGCATCATTTCTAAACAGTTGAAAAGGAATCAGTGAAAACTGCCTCACTTGTAGAATGCTTGCCTAGCATGTTCAAGGCCCTGGGTTCAATTCCTATTGCAGCAAAGAGTAAAATAAAGCAGCGAAGTGAAAGTGGTATAACTTGGGGGATGTAGGAAGGTCATTAGAAATTACATTTCAGGGTTGGGAAGTGGAGTGCTCGCCTAGCACAAAGCTTTGGGCTCACTGCTCAGCAGAGCATAAATCGGAGGTGGTGGCCCATACATGTGGTATCGAAAGCCCTACAGCTAGGTTTGCACGTTCAGTAAATTAGGCTCTTGCCCTCAAAGTAGCTTCCCTACAGGGGTATTAGGTGAGCTCCGTCAGGTTTGGTTATCCCCGACCTTGTCTGAAGCAATCATGGATAGCAAAATGTGTTTGGTTTTCTTTTAAAGCCACTAATCCTAACCATTATAACCACCTCTCCTGCCCCCCACTGTCTAACGGTTCACAACTTAAAACACATCTGAGCTTTTTTCCCTTAACACCTCGCAAATGTTTTATACCATTCTGTGCTACTTTTTGCTCTAAATAGTCATTATAAAACCCAGTTAAATGCAATGAGCAATAACCATGCTACACTTGGGGAACTATTATGTCCTGTCATCTTGAAAACTTCTTTGACAAATAAATTACTCAGTTACTTTTAAACTCACCTTCACTCAAATTTTGATGAGATAGGCAGAAGGTAACATGGTTGTCTTCTTGTCCAGAAAAGAGTATTTTTTTCCCCTCTGAGAACTTGTGGGCATGGTCCTTTCTGTTGACATCTCTATCACCATTCTGGTTATCTAAGCTTGCTTACATTAAACCTTGCTTACAACATTCTAGGACTCCTCCAACTTACATTTTCAAACTCTTCCACCTAATTCCTACAAACTGGTTCCAAGGGCCTACAATTTACTTGGCCAAGATTGTCGCAGAGACTACCTCATACTCTGCATGATATTGTGTGTTTGTTTGGTTTGGTTTGGTTGGGTTGGTTTTTTGTTGTTGTTGTTGTTTGTTTCCTTTGTTTTTGTTTCTTTCAAGAGAGGGTTCCCTGTGTAACAGCCCTGGCTATCCTGGAAATACTTTGTAGATCAGCTTGGCCTTGAACTCACAGAGCTCATTCTGAGAAACTCTGTCTTAAAAAACAAAAAATAACGACAAAAAAAAAGGAAGGAAGAAGAAGAAAAAGAAAGAAAGGAAAGGAAAAGAAAAGACACTGTGTATCTAAATACTTGGTCTTCAATTGATGGTGATGTTTGGGGAAGCTGTGGCACAGGGCCAAGATGTTCGAGGTATAGGACAATGGAGACACTGAGAATTATAGCCCAGCTCTACCCCAAGAGGGGAATAAACTGCACTACAATCTCCTTATGTCAAGGGCTGAGCCATTCATGTCATTGTGCCCTCCCCACCACAACAGACTATAGCCAAAACAAGGAACCAAAATCTCAAGTTGTTTCTGTCAGGCATACTTTTCCAGTGATGAGGAAAAAAACTAATAGAGATTTATTTCTGCCATTGTCTACACAACTTGCTCTCTGCCCAGTCCATCTCTTCTGTTCTTCTTCCCAAGGCTGTATGTACTGATCTACATAATGAGTTCTACCACCTACGTTCTTTTTTTTCCTTAACAATCTCCATTTTATTTCTGTTTCTCACAATTTAGAGGCAGTCTTTTTCTTAGCAGAGGAAGCTCCAAATCATACTTTAAAAAATTGCTAAAGACTCCATAAAGCAATAAGTTCCCAAGATAAAGTATTTTTGTCACTCTATCCTTTAAAAAATAGCTTCTTGGCTGTCTGGACAAGCCCAGGATCTGGGAGTTCTAGATCTTGGTTTTTCTCAGGCAGCTGATCCCATCAGTCAACGTCAAAAGTGTGAAGCTGCTGTACCCAGCCGAGTAGATTTCTTCCTTGGAATGCAGAGCTGGAAGTCCATGTCCAGAGAGGATCCCAAAGCTATAGCTGTCACCAAGAGAGTCTGTGGCATTCGGAGTCTTTCGTAATCACGACACTTAGTTTGTCTGAAACTTCATGCTCATCAGAGAATGGAAAGGAAAAACAGTGAAAGTGTGCTGTGATGAGTGTGGTCCCCAAACTCTCAGGTAGGAGAGAATAATTTCTGGGGGGGGGGATGGAGAAATGCACTTGGTCATTTAGAAATGTACCATGACAAAGCAAAGCAGCTGAGGAGTACTAGGAAGACCACAATAGTAAGGCTGTGAGGAGGATGGAGAAGTCTTTGTTCACTCACAGGCAGACCTACTTCCTTCTTCAGCTTTATTCACATCAAGAGGAAACCCTTGAATGCAGTTAAGTTGTCCAGGGCTCCAGGGCTCTGAAGCCATCAAAGTCATATTGAGGAGAAACATGAAACTTATCAGTACCATTTTCCAATATTATACATTATAAGCCGATGAGTTATAATTGTTCTTTGTGGTCCATGTTTCAGGTTTATTCTTAATTTGTGGAAAACATATATGTAAGGAATTTGCAACTGCTCACATTCCAGGAGGTCCGACCACAGTGTCATCTTCAGGACAACAGGTGATGCTTACCCGTCCAAGTGCTCACCTACAAACTCAGCCTTGACTCTCAAGATATGCTCATCATACTTAAAGAGACTTGAGAAATCATGTTCAATTGAATCCAGGCTCCTGGATACATCTAGGAACTGCCTATAACTTTGGTACTGAGCTATGAGACTCTGATTCCCTTTGAGAAAAGTGGGTGGCTCCCATCGTAGAATATCCTTGAAATGAACTGAATTCATTTCTGGAATCTTCAGGTGATACCACTCCCAGTGCTGACACCAACAGTGGGCTGCATAGCCATACCACGGGACTACAGAGGCGCTTGGATGCCAGCTGCATAGGACACTTGCCCTGTCCCTGTACCCCAGAATGCCAGCATGTCTGTGTAAGCTTAGATTTTTCACCAAATCTACTTTATTTAGAATTCTTAAGCACCTTTACCTCCCTTCCAACACTCCCGAAACCTTAGGTAGGAGATTAATAGGGAAAGAAAGGGTAGTCCTCTTTTACCTCCTTCCTGCTGATTAGATCAACGGGTCATTAAGGGATTACTAGACTCAGTCATCAGGATACCAGCAGCCTGGTCCAAAGGACAACACAAAACAGCAACATGAAGTTAGCAAAAGCCACAAGACTCAGTTGGATTGCCCGGAGTTCTCTGGAACATTTCTCTCTGTGAAGTCAAGTGTTGAAGCACAAAGATCAGCGCAGGGATGTTGATCCAAAAAGCAATGGGTCACTCTGCACAGGCCTCTCTATATGTCCTCTCTTCAAAATCCACCCACGGATGTTCTCAGCTGGTCAAAGTCTGGCCCCTCGAATGAGAGAGCAAAACATCACATGCCCTCTCACAAGCCAACCTGGACAGAACATCACATGACCAACCTGAGTCCAGAAGCTCCAACTTCATGTCTGTCTCTTGGTTTTGTTTATTTGTTTGAAAGTAGGCTCATTATGAGGTGGAACTTGCTAAGTAGCTGGAGCTGAGCTTGAACTTGAGCTCCCCTTGCCTCTGCCTCTTAAGCAGTAGGGGTTACAGGTGTGTCCCATATCCTGGATCAAAATATTTTTCATCTTTTCAAATTCTATGATTGGATACAACTTATTGCCTACGTCTACGTGAGTACAACTTCAAACAGAAAGAGAGAAAAAAATGATTGGATAAAGAAGTCTGTACTCATTAGCTTTGTATCAGATCATCTACGGTTTCCGCTAAAACTCAGGAGTTGTTACGTTTGTTATGTTCTTGTCTCTTTCTTTCTTTCTTTCTTTCTTTCTTTCTTTCTTTCTTTCTTTCTTAATGAGGGTTGCCTTTTGTGATCAGCTCATGTGTGGAAACTGAGTTATTTCCCCAAAGGCCAGCTCTCTGGGTAGTAAAACAAGACTGCTCATATGTAAAGAAATATATTTGTGCAACAAAATTAATTGGCTGTGTTTTAACATCTTTAAATGTACCCCAAAACAGCGAGTAACACATAACTATGAGTTGATGTCCTGTAAAAGCACACAGGGGATTGTGTGAGGAAACAGGGCTCATATCCTGACAATGGAAACTGCTGGGACAGCTCCGGAGAACGTTTTCATGCCTGACAACAGGTGGACATTCTCTCTCCGTCCAGAAATTCCACCTTCAAGTCTCCATCTTAAAACATGCTGAGAAAAGCCAGTTATGTGAGGAAATTTATCCTATGATTCCCAATAGTTACACAAATGCATAAAACAATAGCATGTGTCATTTACTCAGAGAATGATATGCTCTAATAAAAGTTCAAATGGACAGTCATGTAAAGAAGCTTGCTGGCCTTAGGGCAGTGAGTACCTCTGGGGTGGGGATGTTGTATCCATACTAACGGTTTCTGATTTTGAAAAGGGAAACTAAAGCAAATGTTGGCATATGAGTATATGACAGGTTGGTACATGAATATTTATTAATAGTTTTAGTGCTTGACTGTATATTCTAAGTGCCACCATTAAACACTTTGAATGTTGGCATATGGATAGATGACAGGTTTTAGTGCTTAGTTAATGGTTTTAGTGCTTGACTGTATAGTCTAAGTATCATCACTAAACACTTTGAATGTTAAGAAGTGTCATGGAATGGGAGAGCACTACAAAAAAGTTGTCATTTATTCACATTGTGCTGTATTTATTCAGGATATGTAAATACAGCAGACATCATGATACAAGGTTCATTAAAATGTGTCACAGGGGCACTTGCCATGTGTGTTTCTAATTACAACAATGTATCGAAGTTGTTTTCTATACACAGCTCTAGAGGCCCCATTTCAGTGGCTCTCGCGGTTTCCTAAGTTACAATTGCAGTTACTGAAAAGGCCACTGGAGGCACTATAGCTGGGCCACCTATTTATTAAAGTGTCAGGAACTCCGGCCTGGAGACAGGACAGCCACAGGCCATAGGCTGCAGAACAGGGCCCCTCATCTTCCTACTTTCTTAACAAGAGAGAAAGGCTAGAACAAGCCCAGCTATGCTTTCGGCATTCCCAGATTTGTGTGCAGCTTTGAAAGTTTTCTTTATTGTTTGACTTCGGATCGGGTGAAAAGGTGATGGGTGACAGGCCTAGCCAGTGCACGACAGACAAGGAGACTCCTTGCCCAAATTGGTGTGTTGAATTAATCTCTGTCATTTTATAATTATGTTCTGTCCTGCCATCTGGAGAGCTAGCAGGGCGCCTATAGCCTAACCACATCATCCCAGCCACTTTGGCGTGAAGGATAAGATCTCCTAGTGGGACAACTTTTGTTATCACAGGGTTGAGAGACATAGGGCCCCTCTTATCCCAAGAAGCAGACTGCAGTTCCCACCCAGACCACAGAGTTAGGGAAGGAGCTGTGTTGCCTTGAAGTCAGAACTCCGCTGGCCCTGCTTGTTCACTCTGTTCCTGGACATCACCCCACCCAGGCCCGAATGGGGAAGCATCCTCCTCCAGACAGTGACAGTTATCTGTCTCATCAGTCCAGTTCTGGGGACTTATATCTGGCCATACTCATAAATGTAGGGTGGAATCCTTTCCTTCCCTCTCCAGCATGGAGATGGGAAAGTGACTCGGGTATTAATGGTTTCACATATGTTCTTTTAAAAATTCTATGCATTTATTGAGAGAGAATGTGTTTTGTGTTTGCACTGTATGTGCTCATATGTGTGTATGTGGAGGGCAAAGCAAAGCTATCTTCCTCTCTCACTGCCCACTGACTTGCCTTGAGACAGTATCCCTCGTGGAACTGGAAGCTCACTGGTTTGAGTACATTGGCTGGCTGGCAAACTCTCAGAATGCACCTATCTCTACCACCATGCTTGCCCCAGTGCTAAGCAGGTGCAGCCGTACCCAGAGTTTTGTTTTGTTTTGTTTTTCACTTGGTTGCTGAAGGTTTGAACTCAGGTCTTCATGCCTTCAGAGTTAACACTGCCTCACTGAGCCATCCTCCAGACCGCACATCTCCTTCCTAGGGCAACTATTACAACTCCATGTATGTCTGCATGCACCTTCATTTCCAGCCAGTTTCCTCAGATTGGAAGGTGGGAAGCGGAAAGGTGAGTGAGCAAAACAGGTTTCACAAGCTGTTGCTACTTGGAAACGCTGTAGCTTTGAAATCCCTCTCAGTCGTGAGTATAGTGATGGAAGAGCGAGAGCAGACAATCTGAGATGTGAAAAGACAGCTCATCCTGGAGGCCATTCAGTATGAGTGCACAGACACTGCCTGTTCACTTTCTGTTGCTGCGATAATTATCATGACCCGCAGCAGCATAGGGAGGAAAGGGTTTACCTAGTTTCACACTAAAGCAGAGACCAGAGAGGAATGCTGCTTACCGGCTTGCTCTCTGTGGTTTGCTTAGCTTGATTTCTTATACAACCCAGGACCACCTGCCTAGGTATGGCGCTACCCACAGTGGACTGCCTCGTATATGAATCATTACAAGAGAATGCCCCACAGACTTGCCTACAGGTCATGAGGTAATTTCTAAATAGAGGTTCCCCTTACTAAGTGACTCCATTTTATGTCAGGTTGACAAAAACTAACCAGCACATAGGTAATGACAGCCCAACATGCCTCATCATGTGATAGAGACTTGAACAGCAGCAACTCAGGAGTTCTATAGCCAGCCCAACATATAATGAAGTGAGATTACCATGGTGCCACCAGTTTTGCTAGATATTTGGATACAGGGACACCACTGACTGTCCACAGGTTTCACGTTGTAGAAGATCATCTCTGATCTTTTTTTAAAGATGGTCAAATACAAAAGCAATTGTTTACAATGTTTATGCCTGGAATCCTTGTGAAATGGTATTTTTTCAAGTTCTTTTCATTTCTTAAGTTGTTTGGGTTTTTTATTTTATTTCTTTGGACTACCGCAATGGCAATTTAAGCCTGAACGTATTTCTGTATGTATTTAGCCTAGTCCTACATCATAGGTAATTATGGGCTGGTTCTTAATTCAGCCCCAAATAGGGGTCGAAATGAAACTCAGAAAACTGATTTTTCTCCTCAGTGCTGCGAAGTTAGCTATGTACCTTCATGACTCTAATAGATCTTTTGGTTCTTACATCTTCACTTCAAGGTCTTATGTCTACTCATGTAGTAGTCATGTCTGGTGCTCTCCATCCCTTCCTATAGATCTAGGGTTCCACGTTATTAAAAAGCCTTCCTTTTAGATTTCTTCTGGTACAGATATTCTAGTAATGATTTTTTTCAGCTTTTATATGTAAAGAAACTTTACTTATTTTGGCTTCATTTTAAAGGTATTTTTTACAGAATTAAATATATATATCTGGCTGTGAAAGCACATACCTGTTGCCCAGCACCTGAGAGGCTGAAACAGCATGTTGAAGGCCAAGTAGGCCACAAAAGACCCTGACTGTCTCAGAGAATGAAACAGTTGGGGTTTTGTTTGCTTTGTGTGTATGTTGAAAGTGTGCACTTTTTCCTTTCAAGACTTTTTAAGATATTAGCCCACTCACTTCTAGCTTGTACTTCTTCCAACGAGAAACACAGTCTTTGGTTTGTTTCTGTGTATGTGACACATCTTTCTGGAAGCTCATACAACTCTAACTTCTATCAATAGGATCTGCACAATCTCACTGTAATAGACACAGCAATAGTTTTCTTCCTGTTGCATGTGCTTGAGCTTTGCTGAGATTTCAGAACACATGGGTTTTGTTTTCATGAAACTTTGGAAAAAATATTTACCACTGTCACTTCAAATGGCCTCTCAGAGCCCCCGTGCCTCCACTTCTTCGCAAACTGCTTTCATTTCATGGCTATTTGGTGGCTTGTAGTCCAACTATTGTCTGCTTATGTTTCAGGTGCCCTCTTCTGTGTCTGTGTCACTGTGGCTAGTTGGCCCTGTCACCAAGTACACCACTCTCCTAAAATGAACAACCCTCACATGATCTTGGCCAGATTATTTTCCACAACAGTAGAACCTTCTCCTCTAGGTCCTCATTTTGTGTCACATACAAAATGTGGCCTATTTCCAGGCCTCTAAATAGCTTGTTTAAGCTTTTCTCTTGGCTCCTTGAACCCATGAAGTAAACCCATAGTCCATAGTAACAGTTTAAATATTCTGGCCTGATAATTCTATCTCTTGTCACTTACTTTTCTTATTACAATGGGTTACGTTTTACTGTTTCTTTCCATATTTAGTCATTTTTGCAACACTGGACATCGATAGACAACTTTACTATGCTAAGTGCTGGGTATTTTTTTTTTTTTTGAGACAGAGTTTCTCTGTGTAGCATGGGTTCTCCTGGACTTGCTTTGTAGACCAGGCTGGCCTCAAACTCACAGAGATGCTCCTGCCTCTGCCTCCCCGAGTGCTGGGATCACAGACGTGCACCATCATACCCAGCTATTTTTTATTCTTGTAAATATTCCTGAACTTTTTCTGAATGAGGTCAAATTACTTGTGAGCAATTTGAACCCCCAGATTTTACTTTTAAATATTATTAGGCTCACTAAGAGCTTCACTTAACTTAGGGTCAATTCTTTCTCCATTATTGGGGCAGTGTCCCTTCTAGGTCTAATTCTGTGAAAATTATGAGGCTTTTCCATTCAGTTTTGTTTGTATACAGTGTAAGGGCCACGCGATTCTTCCCTTGCTCCTTGGTGTTTCTTCGTTTGCATACATTTACCGAATATTCAAGGAGTATTGTCTCTGTGCCTCCGGATGGTTGTGTGAGTAAGTGAAGGCCCATCACACAATGTTCCCCAGGCAATACCATCCATTCAGCATCTGTCTGAGAAAGTTCCCTGTGTCTGAGCACATACTAGAGCGTGTAGACTGAAGCCCTTGCTTTGAAAACCATCATGGTTTATTGGGGGACCCATTCATTGCAGGTGATTTTTCCAGGCTCCTTGTTCACCCCTTGCTCTGACAATGTTAATGCCTACTCAGCTCCCAGTTCTCAGTTAAGACAGTGTAATGCCCATTTCCAACTATGCTATGCTATACTATACTATATATTCTATTCCATTGTATTGTATTGTATTGTATTGTATTGTATTGTATTGTATTGTATTGTATTGTATT
>NW_026587216.1:4264775-4458843 GCF_907164565.1 Psammomys obesus
TTGTATTGTATTGTATTGTATTGTATTGTATTGTATTGTATTGTATTCTATTCTATTCTATTCTATTCTATTCTATTCTATTCTATTCTATTCTATTCTATGGCCTTTGAGACCAGTAATAATTTTATAGAATCCAAAAACATATTTGACCAATTCTGTTCTAGAATCTAAGATGCTAGGCTAAGAACTGTGTGATTTCCTCCCCATCTTCCCCTTCCCTTCCCTTCCCTTCCCTTCCCTTCCCTTCCCTTCCCTTCCCTTCCCTTCTCTTCTCTTCTCTCCCATCCTCTTTCCTTCTCCTCTTTCTCTCCTCTTGCTTCTCTTTTTCCCTCTTTCCTCTCTCATTCCCTTTCCTCTCTCCATTCCCTCCTCTCTCTCCATCTTTCCCTCCCTGAGTCCCTCCCTTCCTCTCCCCTTGAATCCCCAGCCACACCGTATTGCTCATGTTTTCTCTTCTGTACCCGACACAGACTTTGCTCCATAAATTCCTATCCGTGAAAGCACAAGCAAACAAGCCTCTTGCAGAATCAAAACTTTCCCCCGCAGCACGTACTTCAAATTCCTGAAGCCCTCACCATGTATGTCATCTCACTGACAAACAAGCAGAAGATGCTCAGAAGGAGAGAGAGTCCATCCTCAGGATTCGGCCCTACTGCTTTAAATAGAATCTGCCGTCAGGGGACAATTGCTGAACCAGCTTTGGGGGCTGAGCTCCAGGGCAGGATGTGAGCAATGGGGCCTTGTGTGGTGTTCCCTGTGAAGCACGTCCATACAGATTTTACACATGTAACACACATATAATGTATGTTGACATATAATGCATATATAATACCTTATCGCTTAAGATATGTTTCACAAAACAGGAGTTAAGGAGGAAACATGAAAAGTACCAGTGAGAGCATATGTGGGAAGTTTGTAAAAACAGAGATAGTCGGAAAAAACAAGAGTAGCTAAAGTAAGCTGATGGGGGGGACAGGTAACATTCTGCAATAAAATAGATAAAATAATGGCTAGAGAGAAACTTTTGAAGGAAAATTGCCAAAAATGTGCAAATGCCGGCGTAACCAGTCATTTAGGAGGCTAAGGGAGGGCAGGCTGGGCAGCGCCTTCCACAGGCCACCGTTCTCAGCTGTTTGGTGTGTGGGTGTGTTTAGGTTCCTGGAGAAAACGCAAAGCAGCACTCCACTTGTCATTACCATGAAGGAGGCAAGGATGTGGAAAGCCACTTTGGAAGGTAAAGAGAGAGATTTTAAAGTGAAAAATAATTAGGTCAGGCACCCCACCCCTCACCTCCCTGAAAAACTAATCTTCCGCAGTATCAACTCTTCCTTTATCCTTTGGCAGGAACTCTATCACTCCTTTGAGAGAAAGAGAGAGGGGAATGGGGAAAGAGAAAGCTTGGGGTAGCTCTAGGTTTCCTGGCCTCGGCCATTCATTTCCTTGCTGGGCTACCCCGTTTCTCTAGTTCCTTCCTCCTCTCCTCTTCCCCCCCAGCCCCACCTCTCCTTCCACCAGAATCACTCTTGCCCATGCCAGAGTTGCATGCTTTGGAGTCCTTGTGACATCTGCATTTTTCTGTGTGCATTATAATTTGTGTGTGCACTGTGGCTGCTGTATGTATAATAGATTGTGGGTAGTCAAAGACATGGGCTCTCATTTATGCAGATTTTTCATGTTCATTTCGGACTCCCCAACGTGCCGTTTGGAGAATCAGAAATGAACAAAGCTGTTCAGTGCTTTGTACAATGCAGCAGGCCGGCTGTCAATACTTAGTCTCTAAACTGTTAAGACCACATTATCTTAAACTACTTAGTGGCGTATGTCTCCTGTTTTTCTTCCCTTTCAAACATGTCCTAGGAATTAAAAATACTGTACTGCTTCATCCGGTATAACCTTCCAAGGATTTTATAGAAATCCAAAATGTGTTCTGTATCCAATTTATGAGCTCATCAACTTAGCATGCATGGAGAAGACGGGGAAAAGGAAGCAGGCTGGAACAGAGTGTAGATTTCCCTGCCTGATCTTCGTAAGAACTTTTCAAAATTCAAAAATACAAACCATCTGGGAATACATAAGCATATTAAAACACTTTCATATAGTGTGTTTATTAAAGTATTTATGTGTAGGTTCATGTGGAGGTCGGAAAAAATTATGGGAGTTGTTTTTTCTTTCTACTGTGTGGGTCCCAGGAATGCAACTCAAATTAGCAGGGTTAGCCCCAAGCCCCTTTACCCACTGAACCATCTTGCCAATGGCTTTTATGTTTGCTTGCTTCCTCTTTTTTTCTTGTTTGCTTGCTTAACTGGTTACTGAAGTGTACTTGGTTGAAAACTCTCCACCCAGGGGCCGATTTTGAAAACTGCCGCGTGCCCGTGGAAGCCCGAGACCTGGCTGAGAGGTGGACAGTGGAGATGGAGAAAGTGAGGCTGACCCTCTCCGTTCTCAGCTAGTTCCTGTAATCTAAGGGGAATGCATCAGCAAGGCAGGCACACGCATGTACGCACGCGTGCGGTGCCGCCTCTGCCTAGCCTTCCTGGATCCCCGTTTCCCCAGGTAGGAGCATTGGCCATGACATTACCGTGGATCGGATAGTCTGATCGGCTCTGAGAAGACAGGGTTAGTTAACTGTGGCGTTCTCTACCAAGAGTCGCTTTGAAGAGAGCTTTTACTACTCTGTCATTTGGCAACTGAAGGCTCAGTTCACATGCTGGGTACACAGGGTATTGTAGCCTGTGGAAATACAGTGGGAGGCACCTATCCCAGGTCTCCTCAGAGGACGGAGAGCTCAGCTCTGGCACCGGCAGGGGCTTTCTGCTTCCAACCTCCAAAGTCATCCTGGCCACAAGTCCACCCTTGTACTTTCAATTTTTCAACCTTCCATATTACTCCTGAACAGATGAAGTCATAATGGGGGGGGGGGGAGTTACAGAGACATTTTAAAAGCTTAATTAGCACACAAGGATTTAGCTTCTTGATAGAGTGTTCTTCTAGCAAGCATAAGGGCCTGGGTTCAAATCCTAGGGCCAACGTGAGCAAACAAACAAACCAAAGGGAACTTAAAGCTATACCAATGACCCTAGATTTATCAAAGTCAAAACAAAATTCTCTGCTTTGACCTAGGAGCTTGCCAAAATGGGAATAATTTTTTTTTAAGTCTTGGAGTGAAAAAAGAAAAGACAGGAAGGCGAGCTACTATTTGTTTTTACAAAGAGAAAATTAAATGCCAAGGTTCACCAAGGCCATTTATTTTCCATTTCCTTAAGTGAAAGTATAGAAAGCCTTGATAGAATGGAAAACAAAATCTGACACAGTGACGGGGTGTGCTCGCTCTGTTCTTCAACGCTCTTTGTGTGGTAAGCCCTCTCTCCGCCTTAAGAAAACACGCCTGTCAGACAAGCAGTCTGCCAGGGTCAGTCTGGCTGAACATCAGACTTTTCGCCTGGATCTTGGCAAGGGAAAACTTTTGATCCCAGGAAGACACTTTCGCCATTTTGGTCTTGATGTTCGAATCTGGAAAACGGGACCGAGCCTGGAAGATGGCCGAAGTTTCTAGCTTTCTTTAAAGTCTGTCTCTTGAGACCTCTAAACTCAGGAGCGTAAACTATCAGGGAAACGGAAGTCCCAAACGCCCACGAAGAGCTTGGAGACTGTTCTGGAGCCTGTAGACAGCTGGGGCCCAGATTCCTGAGGATGGAGGGGAGAGGAACGGCTCCTCTGAGGAAGCGCCTGCACTGAGGCTCTTCCTCTAGGCTGCCCAGGGAAGGAAGGGGTGCCTCATTCTAGTGCTTTGGGCCAACTCTCACTGGCTATCAACACACTGTCTTCATTCCTCTGCACTCTGAAGACGTTTCAAGCTTACAAAGCAATCGAACAGGGCAGTCTGACAGTAGATGGAAAGGGGAGGGCCACATCAGATGCAAGAGAAGCCCAGTCTGGTTGCAGAGGTAGCTTTTCCTTTCCTGGAACCGCTATTCCCAAAGGATCCCCCCCAACCCACCCAGCTCATGCAGGAAGTGTCCCTGAGGGCCATGGGAGATCCTGACTTCTCAGTCTGTACAGAGCTTCTTCATGCCTTTGGAAAGTGTTTTGGCTCCTTGCACTTCATCAGAAAGAGACCATGACCTGCAAATCTAAAGTTCTTGGCTTATTTTTAATAAAGATTATGGACTCTTTTGAATACAATATGCAAAAATTCATATTGCATTCACAATTCATATAACATGCAAAAATATGCATATCAAGTGCAAAAATACAATTAAGTGCAATTGAGATAGAAGACACTAGCTACATTAAAATTCAATTGTCATTTTAATAAGATGGTACGCATTCTTCTTTATTAATAAATGAAGACTAAGCTGCACTCTAATCAAAGTAGTGATACATGCAAAAAAAAAAAATAGTTGATTCTTTTTGAGACATCTTCAATGTAACAGAAAAGGATCTGTGACTCTGTAGTGACAAAATCACCGAGACAGCTACAGACATTTTTTGTTATCTACTGCCCCAGACAACTTAGCAGCTGATCTCATCAAGCACACTTTCTACAGTCTGGACCTCCTAAGTGTCTTAGCTCTGAGGCACCTATCAAGTTGATGTCTGACAGAGGGCCAGGACCATTGTCATCTGAAGGGTGGGGGGGATGGCTTCCAAATTATTTGTGTGACTATTGGCAGGACCCAGTTCCTCAGTGGCTGTTGGCCGGATGCCCAAGTTCCTTGTCACCTGTTAGAAATGGCTGCTGGCCTCCCTAAGTGAGTGGTGGCTGAGATTCTGTAACTGCAGAATCTGCAGTCTTTCATATCTGAATCTCAGAGGTAATGAGCTTCGCTTCTCAGGTGTCCTACTGGTCACACAGGACCAATGTGAGGTAAGATTTTACTGGAGTGTGACCAGATGGTCACTGGAGCCACCAGGACACTGACGACCATGTCTGCATTCGTAACAGGAAGACACCCAAATTTCAGGAAAACTTAGTGAAAATAAAAACACAGTTTCTCCTCCAAGTTCATGAACCTTAAATTCTTTCACAGACTCCAACTTAAAGTGCTGGATAGAAGAGCATTCATGTTCTCAGTTCATTTCTAGCCTAGTTCCTCCATGATGTAATTTTCAAGCTTACTGAAGTCTAAATAACAAATCTGTGCATTAATATGGTATACATATACATTAATATTTGCTCTGTCCATTCATTATGAAATGACCACCACAAAAACAAGCTAATTAGCACATCCTCATTAGAGGCCCCAAACTTATTGTTTCGAAATGATAAACCCTTTGACTGACATTGCATTTCTTTCTCCCCCAGCCTCTAGTAACATCCATTGTACTGTCTACGACTTTGGATGTTTTAGCGGATACACATGAATGAGGTCATGCAACACTTGACGATCAAGTTTTCCGTATCTGTCTTATTTCCCTCAGCACAGCTGGATGCATCCAGATAATTCTGGAGAGTCTGTCCCCTTGAGACCTCAAACCTCCAGGTGAGGCTATACGTCTGAGGCTTTTGCACAGTAAGCATGTCCCCTCTGCAGAAAAGGGCGGACTTACTTGCTGTAGAGTGGACTGCTTACTCTGAGACAAAGATCAGAAAGGCTCCCTCTTCACTACACAAAATTGGAGCTCCCCAAGTTTGGGATTCCTTTCCTGTAATCAATTCTCACGCAAGCACATGTCACCCAGGCCTCTTCATGCCATTCTGTGGTATTGAGGCTCAGGAAACGTATTCGGATGTTTATCCTCTGACTTCAGCTGTCACTTTGAGTAATACAATCCCTCATCTCTTCCCTGGGTGTCTATGTCTCCTGCCAGCAGCCGTGCAATGGGGCCGCCAAACTTGCTGACCCTCTTTCCTTCTCAGAGACATATCTCTGTTTACATCCATAAAGCCAGCAGGTGAGGCCATAAACCTGGGATAGTTGTAGAAGAAATGTAAATCTGGAGAAATTTAAATGCTGACAGCACAAATACAAAACTCATTTTAAAATGTCAGCAAAAATCATTGGTGAGAACAGTAAAGAAACACAAAAATCAGAAAATCCATCTCGAAGGTCCAAAATATAAATGAAGGGATCTCTAGAACCAGAACAGAAGAAAAAAAACAAAGGAAAGGAAAAGAAATTAATGAACATGGCAACGGATAGCATCAGTACATTTCACAGCAATGGGAAAAGAGGCTGCACCTTACCAGCAGCCTCCAGAGAGATGGTAACAGCTCCTGTGTAAAGGCTCAATTATGGGAATTGCTTTAGGTCCCTAAACATTTTCAGGGGATGCTGAAGGGCAATAGAAAACTGCCTTTAAAGTTATGAGAAACGTGTTGCCCAGCCAAAGCGTCATCTGAACATGAGGCTAGAATAAGAACACTTTCAAGCAGTCAAGGTCAGCAAGAGAGAGAGAGAAGGGAATACTTGAAATCTGATGGAGAGAGAGTCTCAAGATGGCATTTATACGCAGGGACAGCAAACACGCAGCCGGAAGTTGAAGGTCAGAATACTTATTTGGGCAAGATGTCTTAAGTTGCTCCTGACAGACAATTCAATATATTGACAATGTAACAGAACATTAAAACACTAGAGGCATTTTTTTTAACACGTGAGGGAGCCTCCAACACTTCTGATCACATTTATTCCCAAATCTTTGCTAAGGGAATAATAAAACGAGGTGACTTCTTTCAGCAAAGCGATGACGAAAATGCACAAGGCAGGGGATGTAAGCTCTGTAACGCTGTTGCACGGTGCATGTACTCACAAGGTCATGGTCATGCAAACATCGGACCGTTGATGCAGTCTCCATGATACAGTCTCCATTATGGGAAAGCTACATGGAGATGATAAGGGAGTGTGGGTAATACGTGTGTAGGAGGGGTGGTGCTGTGAAGATAAGTGACATTATGATGCTTTGGGCTTGGCTGAATTCTGAGGAAAGACGTAGACATGTGAACGCATAATTCAGAAATATGTAAGCAACTCTCAAAAAAAAAAAAGAGCTGAAGTTGCTGAATGGGGCTGCCTCTAAGAGCTACCACGGGCTGTGTATCCAGACCCCCACTTGGCTTTGGAAATTAGTCAAGTGTTGTGTATAAGTAATAATATATACAGATGCAGTTTCCATAAGACAAGTGCCAAAGTTAACAACAACAACAAAAAAACAAAACCAAAAATTAAAAGACACCAGGCTTTCTTCAGATGTTTCTTCCTCTTCCTCCTGTCATGGCAGTGGGCAGATACGTAACTGCAGAGGGACCTAGGGAAGTCAGCTGCAGGGAGTCCTGTGGACCTCATGACAGCTTCCCCAACAGCCTCAGGCAGCATCTGCAGCGAATCAAATTCCTTGTCCGGCAGAGAAGACTCCCCAAAGAGGAGCTGTGGCTGTGAATAGAGCTTTCAGGACACTCACCTTCTGACAGAGCCCTCCCAAGAAAGAACGGGCAGAACACAGAGACAGGCTTTGTCTGAATAAAGACCCGTTCGTTGGCAGAAGTTGCCCTGTGATCAACTTCTGTTTGCCTTGGGTCCTGAGATCCTGGGAAAGAAAGAAAGAAAAAAAAATCACTCCATTTTTTTTTTCTTTGCTAACGCAAACTTAGGATGTTTAAAACCAGGGTGTGGCTGTCTGGGTTGTAATCAGTGCCACAGAGAATATGGAGGTGAATTATCAAGAAATAAGTTTGCTTGTGGTTTATGCTAATAAATACTCCTCATAGCACACATTATGAGACTGAAGCTCAAAGGCTTATGAAGTGGAAATGGATGGTTTCCTTGAAGACTGAGTTTTGTCATGTGGTGCTTTGCTGTGAATTCTCATGTTCTACGGGCATGCCTTTGGCCAGCTGAGAACATCTATGTGTGGACTCTGAGGCGAGGAGATATATAGAGGCCCAAGCACGATGAGACATTGTTTTTTGGATCTACATCACTGGGTCACTGTCCTGATCTTTGTGCTTTGTTGCTTGACTTTGCAGAGAGCTTCTCCAGGCAATCCAACAGATTTATGCAGCTTTCACTGATTTCATGTTGCTGCTTCGTGTTGGCCTTTGGACTGGATTGCTGGTATTCTGACCACTGAGTCTGGTGATTCCCTAATGGCACATCAACCCTAATTAGCAGAAAGTAGATAAAAAAAGAACTATAGCCCATTTCCCTACTAATCTCCTACCGAAGGTTTCGGGGGTGGGGGGTTGAAAAGGAGGTAAAGGTGCTTAAGAACCTTAAATAAAGAAGGTTTGGTGAAAAATCTAAGTCTACAGGCTCATGCTAAGGTGATTGCAGCAACCAATAAAAAGGTTTCCATGGGGGTAGTGGAAAAGGTGTGGAAGAGCATTCAATTCAAAGAGAACTTGAATAAAGATAAAGGAATTTAAAAGACAAATTCAGCTAAGGGGACAGCTGTGAGCTTTTATAAATCTCAGCCTCACATGGTACTGAAGACCAAGTTGTCCCTTTCATTAAGGCCCTAGTCAAAAATGAATCTATAGAGGACCAAGATTAGCCTCAGCCTAATGCAGAGTCTCTGCTTTGCTGCCATTCTGTGCAGCCTCCTTCACAGACATAATCAAGTCCAAAGTTACTGAGGAATTAATTTTGGGTTCCCTCCAAGGTACACCAAGCACTAGTAGTTTATTTTGAAGTTAATTTCAGCAAACATTGGTAAAGGATGGGGAAATTGGGGGAGGGGAAATTCCTTACTGAGCAATTTGACAATGTAGATGATGGGAATTTCAGCAGGGGAATTCTGGGATCTGGTGTAGAACCTGAACCTCAGTTATCCCTTTCAAGGAAAGAGGAAACTAGAATAATTAACGATTTGTAGTCACTGGTTGAAATGATACTGGCAGAGGAAAAAAAACACTTTTTCTAACCCTTTAACTAAGCTGAGAAAAGTCCCTGGCAAAGAAACATTGGTGCTAGAAGCTGGTTAGACTCGAGGCATGTACTCACGTGTGGGGAGGTGGAGGGGATGCGGCCGCTGGCACAGTGAAAGCTCTCCAAAGGCAAGGGCGCTCCTCTCATTAGTCGCGCAACGGGTGGAGACCCCGTATAGGCACTCTTAGTAACTGTTTAAAGAAGACGTAAAGGGGGGGAGGCAGGGGAGGGGGACCGGAAGGAGGCAGAGTGGAATCACGGAAGCCAGAAGCTGGAAGTGCCAAAGGGTCTTATTGAGTCTGCCCCGGAGAGCTCTGGAAGGTTTCAGAGCTGGAAAGGACACGATGAGAACAGAGGCTGAGGAATGTCAACCTGGTGAGGGTAGAGCAAAGAGTGGAAGATTCCCCATTGCTAAAGGACACTGACCGTATTCTCAGTGGCTCTTGAGGAACAGGGGCTGCTGATTATCCCCAGCTGAGCCTTAGGGACAGCTGAGTGAGAGCTGCTTCTGCCGGGGCACACCCTCACTGGTCAGAAGTCATCTTACACAGAACATTTGCTTGATCGAGGATCAGGTGCCAGATTTGTCATTGTGTCTAGCTGTGAGATCTTTAAGAGTCACTTCACCTCTCTGAGCGTTAGCTTCCCCAGATGTAAGACAAGTATAATAATATACTTACCCTGTCATTCTGAGGTGTAAAAGAGAATGTGTGGTTTCTAAAACAGTACCTTGCATTAAGTGCTCAGAGCATGTGTTAATCCTGCCAGGCAAGAAAGAAAAGACCTTAATTTTTTGAGCCAAATTTGAAGCAAGCTTTATTAAATAGTGGCCAGGACGATGGACATTGGCCAGGTCTATACCTAGGATTCCCAGAGTCTGAGAATTACTAGTAGGGAGCTTATAAAGGCAAAACACAAGGGCTATGTACTTCCTTCCTGCCTTCATCCAATCAGGAGCAAGCATACATCCTGATACGCTTCCTCCCACGAACCTCCCAGCGACATGTGGTCAAGCACACCCGTACAGTTGGGACAACCAAGCTTCTTCACAGAATCGAAAACACATGGCTTGTTATCTTACAAAAACAATGGTCCACAGCATTCCAGGAAGTTATCTGTCCTTGGGCAAGTGGACTTACGGTTAAAGGCATTTTTGTTTTATAGCTCTCTTAAGCACAGTAGTTTAAACTTAAAACATAACTTTAGCCATCACGTACAAATAAGTCTTCATCGTTAATGAAAGCTTTCGATCAGAATAAAAAGGCAAATGTAAGTTGTTTATGAAAGAAGCATAAACAATGGTCAATATAAAAAGTCAAACCTTTAAAGGAACATTCAGCCTCGTAGAATTCAAGGCTTGCAAACCAAAGCTGCTTGTTACTGTTGCTTTTAAGCTGGCGCAAATTAAATTTGCAGGCTACAGTAAAAGCCAGTTGTAATACAATAAGTAGACCAGAAAAGCGTAATAAAGGACAATGACAAAGGTCTCATGACTGTGGTGACCATCAATGGATCCCTGACAAAGGATCTATCCCAAGATGCTACAGCTGATTTTTGTGACTCTGTGATTAGAGCATATGCAGGCTCGCTCAGCTTAGTGCTGTGTGTTAGTGACTGTCAAAAGTTTCTCTTGTCTGTGATTTATTTTATTTCACTAAAGTTTTTAGGACAGCAGTCAAAGTAGTGGGCTTCATCATGGCATCTTTACAGAAATGGGTCATGTTGTATTCTATTTTCAATTTTCTGAGAAGCCCCCAAAGTGATGTCCATGGCAATTGCCTAGTTTACACTCCCACCATCAGAAATAACCTCTTCCTTTGCTGCACTTGCTGCCATTTGCTTTCTGTTTTAAGATTTATTTATTTATTATGTATATGGTGTTCTGCCTGCATATATGCCTGCATTCCTGAAGAATGGCACCAGATCTCATTATAGATGGTTGTGACCCACCATGTGGTTGCTGGGAACTGAACTCAGGACCTCTGGAAAAGCAACCAGTGCTCTCAACCTCTGAGCCATCTCTCCACCGCCATTTGCTTTCTTAATGATGGCCATTCTGGTTGAAGTGAGGTGGCATTTCCAAGTTTTAATGTGCATCTCTCTGATGGCTAAGGGTTTTGAACATCTTCTTCAAAATATTATTGACTATTTACTTTTTTTTGAGGATAGTCTCTACAGTTAGTGTGTGGGTGGGTGGGTGTGGTTACCATTTGCTGTTCTTTGCATAGAATGCTAATCAATGTTAATATCCTTTCTGATGTATGGTCAGTAATGATTTTTCTTCCATTTTGTCTCTTCACTCCTGTAATTGTGTCCTTTGCTGTACAGAAGCCTTCTAGTTTTACAAAATACTGTGTGTCAGTTCTTACATTACTTGTGTCCTTTTCAAAATGTTATTGCCCAGCCTGTCTCTTGAAGCATCTTCCTTATGCTTTTCTAGAGTACCTTCAAAGCACCAAGTTTTATGTTAATGTCTTTGATCCATTTTTAATTGAATTATGTGTGTATGTGTGTGTGTGTGTGTGTGTGTGTGTGTGTGTGTGCAAGGTAGGAGACATTTTAATTTCATCCTTTTACCTGTGTGGGCATCCAGTTTTCCCAACACCGTATTTTAAAAGGGCAGTCTTTTTGCCAGTGTATTTTCTGATGGGTTTATTAAAAAAAACAAAAAAGGTGTGTTTATTTCTGGGTCCTCTATCCTATATATTCTATATGTGTTTATTATTGTTGTTGTTATTGTTGTTGTTGCCATGCTGTGCTGCTTTTGTTGCTATAGCTCTGTAACACAGTCTGAGGGTATTGTGATACTGATAATACTTCTCTCCTTTCTCCACGTTTTTAATCAGGCTTTAATTTCATGGTTTATCCTTTCATTCATTTCTTCATTCAGTTAAAAATGGTTTTTGGAGCACTGTCTCAGTCACTTTCATTTTGTTGTAATTAGACACAATAAAGCTGACAAAATAAGCCTAGCAGAGAGAAGACAGTTTTGTTTTAGCGTGTAGTTCAAGGGATACAGTTCCGCACAGCAGGGAAGACGTGGGGTGTGTGTGAAGCAGGCCACAGTCAGGAAGCAGTGAGAGATGAATGCTGGTGCTCCACTCACTCTCTTTTAGAAATTAAATATTAAATTTTCGTTTTTTATTTTTATCTGTTTATTTTAAAATACACTTTAACTAAAAGTCTTTCTGCCTCAGTGAACCCAATCTAGAAACTTCCTTGTGGCCTGGCCCAGAGGTCTATCTCTTAGGTGGTTCCAGATCCTGTCAGGTCAATCCAAATAAAAGTTGTCCTGGACTCACTTTGCAGACTAGGCTGTCCTCAAACTCCCAGAAATCTACTTACCACTGCCTCCCTCCGTGCTGGGATTACAGGTGTGTGCCACCATGCCTGGCTTAATTATGTAATCTTGAGCAGGCAATGTGCAAAGAGCTAGGGAAGCAATGAATAAGATTCATCTCTCACTCACATCAAATACAAATCATTATTCCCTCAAGAAACATGGAGGAAGCATCTAGTATAGAAGGTCGGGTGGTGAGGACTTACTTTAGGGAACTATTAGGAATGGTTTTACACCGTCCTTGTCCTCCACCTACACTGTCTCCTTGAGGAAATAACCCAAAGAAGGCTAAGTGACATTGAGTGACATTGAGCAATGCCTGAGGGCTGGCTGAGAGGTTTGAAGACTGCAACCAGCATTCCATGCCTGAAGAGATCACTCTAGGTGCAGGCAGGTAGGGAAGCCGTCAGAGTGGCATAGCTGTGGTCAAAGCTAATAATAACTCTATTATAAACCACAGCGTCGCAGTGGAGACAGAGCAGTCTGTGAGAGTGAGATATCCTTGGTTTAAATTGACCTCATAGATGTAAATCTGACACTTAAATAGTTTTATATTCCAATTATGTCATGAGGGTCCATTTGTGGGTGACTAGTCCTTGAAACAGAGAGCTCGCCTCTTGCGTGGGCTGGAATAACCTTGAATCTGAGAGTTCTTCCACGGTAGTTGTGTTTGGCACTTTCAGAACAGGAAAATGACCCCATACTGGGCAGATTTGATTACATTGTTATCACGAAGAGGCTTTTCTCATGTAATGACTGTGTGTTGGCTCTAATTACAAGGGGGATGTGAGCTGTCTCCCGCTCACTGAAAATGATCACCTCCTGCATTGAGACAACACTGGGCTGCTCTGTTTTTCATGATCTCATCCTCAAAGACGCCGTAAAAGCTGACTCGCTGGTAAAAATGCAAGTACTTAAAGATGTAGATGTCACTGTTGATAACAGCCGAAGATTTTTCTTACAACTTTACTAAAAAGGAAGAGAAAGAAAAATGTATTATATGCTAATGGTTTTATAATATGACACAAAAAAATATGTCTATGTAGTTATATTACAAATGGAAAATCGGATCCATCCTTATTGAGAGTCACAAGTTTTATTTAAGTTCTTAGAACCACATGGCGCTAACACTGTACTCTCTTGACTTCAAGAGAAATGGTAGCTGTGGTGATGTACATCCCAGATCTTCCTTCAAGAAAGAAAGGCCCATGCCTGTTGGGAGGCACAACTGGCTGCCTGGGGAAATCTACCTCTAGGGGGACTGACTCAGCTGAACACTCCTGCATAAGACTTCCTGGATGACTGGTATCCAGTGACCAATCAACACTGATTATGAAGTCCCCATCCCTTACCTTCCTTGGACAGCTCTGAGAATCACATGTTCATATTCTTTAGGAAGTTGTCTCACACTGCTGAGATTATGCTCTAGGGTCCCATGAGACTGTAATAGGCTGTGAGTGAGGCATGGGCTCCTTGTTTCCAGGAACAGGCAGCCATAGAGAGCAATCACTGCCTTGGCAAGTGGTTGATCCCTGTTGCTGCACAATGGGACACAGATGACATATTTGACAACCACATGATTCAGTTGGCTTCCCTCTGGACCAAGGTGGCACTTCCCTAATTTTAACTAAGAAGGAACAAATGAAGTGTCCCAACTTTTATAATCTATGTAATCCACTGAGCCAGCAGGAGTGTTAGAGCAATGTCAAGAAAATCCATAAAGAGGCATGAAAGAAAGGAAGGAAGGAAGGAGGGAGGGGAGGGGAGGGCAGGGGAGGGGAGGGGAGGGGAAAGGAGGGGAGGGGAGGGGACAGAAGAGGAGAGGAGAGGAGAGGAGAGAACTATTATTAGTTGGGCCCTAAGACCAGATGAACTTGTTGAGCCTGTGTTTCATCTCATTAACCTTCCTAAGACTTCTGTAGGGAGAGAGGCCACTGGAACCCTGGAGTCATTGCCCCAGGAAACTGTTCAAAGCAATGAATCCAAAACCGAAATGAATTGACTATGGTGGATGTGGTCAGACTGAATCCTCCTTTGGGGATGATACACTTATTCACCCTCAACTGCTGGGATAGCCTAAGCTATCAGCCACCAAACTCTCTTCCTCAGCTGAAGGGAGCGCCTAGTCTAAGCTCTCTTCTTCACAGATGGCCCATATCCAGTGACTAATATGCCTGAGAATATAAAACTCTTGTCCTGTTCCACCTATGTGAGACACCTCTGAAGATGCTCCACCTTCCACCACAGTAGGACCCCACCTTCCTAAGGCTGCAACCCTTTAATACAGTTCTTCATGTTGTGGTGACCCCCAACCATAAAATAATTTTCGTCCTTCTCCGTAGCTGTGATTTTGTTATTGTTACACAGATGCCAAGGGAGTCGAGACCCACAGGTAGAGAACCACTGTTCTACAGCGGTGCCTGCATTTCTTATTGAGGTATTCAGCCACACAGTACAGCTCCTCTCTGTGGTCAACCCCAGTCCCGCTTTTCCCTAGTCTCAAGACTGTGTTTCCTAAACCTCCTGCACACCACTGTGTGAGTTAAGTCTCTTATGCATGCCAGCCAGTAGCATGCAAGTCTCCATGAACATGACTGTCTGCACCTCATTTGGGTTTAGACCTCTCTTTTCCTTAAGGTGTCTTTCGTTTTTAAGAACTTTATCTAAGGGGTGGGGAAACTTCTTTGTTCCATCTTCTAATCTCACCAACCTTTCAGGAAACATCTTGATAATTACTTTGCAAGGAGTATCTGTATAAGTATTTCCCATCAATCTCATCTGACTCCATGCCACCCAAAGCACTGAAGTCAAGATACCTTAGGAGGGAGAAGCCGCAGCTGCCCATACATTTTTGCCTCTGGAAATACTCAACTGATACTTTAAATATGTTTGTTTGAGCATTATTAAGGATCTATCTTGCCTCTCCCATGTCTCTCAGCAAACGTGGGTGATTCTACTTAGAGGAGCCTCTACAGCTGGGTGGAATGGTAGGGGTACCTCCAAAATAGGGAAGTGGCTCACAAGAGGCTGATAGCCCTGTAGAGAGTGCTACTGCTCTCTTTACAGCGGTGTTTGAAATGGTGAAATTCCCCTTTGTAACATACTATTTAGTTGCTTTGGTTCAAATCACTAAGAACCTGTTATTATAAGGGTTGATGGCAGCGAAGTTTAATTCTTTCTCTCTGGCCCTACCAGCCCTCTCAAACACTGAAAGTAGACACTGATGAAATTAACCTACATTAAAGACATGCACACATCCATATCATTTGGGGGTTAATATAATCAGATAAAAAATTTTCATACTTTCTGCCTGTTCTCTCTAGGTCAATCTAAATGTAATTTTGTTGACATTAGGTTCTTTGTTGGTATTGCAAATAAGTTGTATTTTTATAACAAACACTAGATCCTGGAACATCTATTTTTAACAAAAAAACATAGACATGTAAAATGAGAAGTGGATTAGCTTTTGGTTTTAGAAGTCAAAGAAAAGGAGAATTGGAGAAATTTAACTGACTGTGGTCTGTTTTACTGGCTTTAATAAAGCATAAACGTTCAGGGTTTTAAGCAATCTGAGGATCTTATGTTCAGATGTTTTTGCCGTTCTTGGGAAGGATGAGATTGAAGAAAAAGAAGGGAACTAGACTTTGGGGAAAGACAATCAGACTCCTTAGTAGTGTATTAGATAGGATTCTAAAGATCCTCTGCACTCTGGCAACGTAGAATGGAGTTTTGTAAAAAGCGTCTTCCCCCAGGCTACCCACCACAGGTAGAAATAAACAGATCACTGTAACACGTGTGTGCTGGTGGTGGCTGGGCTCAGGGAGGGTAATGAAATATCGAAATGCTTTTATTTAATAGACTCAGGGCAACACTACTTTACCTGGCCACATAGGCTAAGTGCTCCTGCCTATGAGTTCCTCATTAATGGGATTCTCTCACCACTTTCTACCAGCATAATTTGCTCAGTGGGACCTGGTCCTTCCCTCACTCCAGAGCTGAGATTGTTGCCCTGATGCCTGTGCCTGGTCACACCAGCAAGTATTCATGGTCCCATGAAAGAGCAGCAGAAGGAAGGGACTTTGAAGTTGAGAGCAAATCTCAGATTTGGAGAAACGTGTCTTCATCTGTTTCATCTGCAGGTTGGTTTCTAGTCCCTGAAGAAAAGTGAGAGTGAGAGCAATGGTGAGGAGAAATTAATTTCTCCAGCTGTGGAAGCCTATGTCTAGGAGACGGGTAGGGCTTGTACTGACATTCACAGTGGCCATAACATCTGAGCTGACAGGTGGACATTAGCTTCTGTTTTGACTTTGCCTTGAAAGATCAAAACACTCCCTTTTTCTTGACATATGAAGGTCAAGAAGACTCTATGTAGCTAGGCATAGTGATGCATGCCTTTAATCCCAGCACTAGGGAGGCAGAGGCAGGTGGATCACTCTGATTTTGAGGCCTGCCTGATCTATCAGGCAAGTCCATCACAGCCAGAGCTACACAGAGAAACCCTGTCTCAGAAGAAGTAAAAAAAAAAAAAAAAAGAAGAGGAGGAGGAGGAGGAAAAGGAGGATGACGATGATGAAGAAGAGAAAGAATACGAAGAAGAAGACTCCATGTCTGGAGACATAAACTACCTGGGATTCTTTACTAATGACATGAAACAAAGTTTAATTATTTGGAAGCTGTTGTTCAGAAATAATCTAGAGACCCGGGAGCGTAAGTATTTGTTGCCCATAAAACTTCAAAGAATAAGCATAAAGCTGGCCTGCCTTGGACATGGACAGATACTTGTTTTTATGTTGGAGACAGAGGAGGCAAGATAAAAATAGAACAAGGGATTCCATATAAACAAGAAGGGAGAGATCAAGGAACATGGTAGACAAGGGTGAAGACTAGATAAGGGACCATCTGGTGAAATGCCCACCCATAAGGCCATGGCAGAGGAGTGGGGAGGCTCCTCTTCCACGCGGAGCTCTGCTCGTGTTAAGAAGCATTCAGAGGTGGTGACAAAATGTCCAAGAAAGACAACTCACAAGGAGAATGGCTTAATAACTTACAGTGACTCGTTAGTTCGGAGGTTTCAGCCTGCAGACATGTTCTGCGGCTTTGGTGCAGTGCTAAAACAGTGTGGAAACCCTGCTGCAGTTTTCCGTGGTGGCCAGGAAGTAAACAGAGAGATCACCAGGGGTCTCTGCTGCCCTCAGGGGCCCCTAAGACTGAGCTGTTTTCCAACAGGCCCCACTTCTTAAGGTCTTATCCTCTCTCAGTAGCAATATATACTGAGCAACCAGCCCCTGACCCTGCCTAAAGGGCTGGGACCCAGAGGCACACATCGATACACACTTACCCTTATAGGTAAACACACACACACTTCGAAATAATAAAAATAAATCTTTTAAAAATGGGTTAATTTACAGATGCACATGACTTGCCAAAATTAAAACAAGAGGAGATAAACAGTTTTTGCAAATCAACAGCAAGCAGTGAAAATGAAACAGCAATTAAAAACATCCCAACTAACATTAAATCCAAGCCCAGGTGAGTTTTAGCAGATCATCACAGAACTAACACCAATGATTCCCAAAGTATTTCATAAGATAGGAAAAACAGGGCGGGAGGGGACATTAACATCATGTTTCTATAAAGCTAATATTACCTTAATACCAACAGATAACAACACAGCAAAAGAGAAAGTTAGAAATCAATTTATCCAATGAACTTGCATGCAAAAATTCTCAAAGAAATACCTGCCAACCAAATTCAAGAACACATAAAAAGATCATTCATCATGATCCAGTTGGCTTTACCCTAAAGATACAGAGGTAGTTCAATATACATAATCAATAAATGTTATACATTACACAAATGGATTCAAGGACAGAAATCACACAGTCCATCTCCAGAGACACAGAAAAAGCTTTTAACAAAATCCAATATCCTTTCACATTAAAAGTCTCAAGGCAACTTGAAATAGATAAAAACAAACCATATCTCAACATAATAAAGGCCTTATGTGACAAACCTACAGCCAAACGTTATATGAAATGGGAGGAAAACTCAAAGCATCTCCACTAAACGAGCAGCAACACAAGGTTGTCTGCCTTCCCCACTCACATTCAAAACAGAACGTCAGAGCTCAGCAAGAGCAATACGACAAGAGAGGGAATAAAAGGAATGCAAACAGGAAGGAGTCACAGCATCTCATTTGTAGACGGCCTATTGTTACAAATAATAGATCCTGGAAACTTTTAGACCCGTTAACTACATTCAGCAAAGTGGAAGGATACAAAATGAATACAGAAGGTCACTAGCCTTCCTATGCACCAGTGATCAACAAACTGAAAAAGAAATCAGGGAAACAGTCTCATTCACAGTAGTCTAAAAAAAAAAAAAAAAAAAGGAAAAATGCCTAACCTAGAATGCAAAAGACCTCTATGATGAAAAAAAATTTAAATTCCCAGGGAAGAAATTGAGGAAGACACTTGAAGGTGGAAAGGCCTCCTGTGCCCATGGATCAAGACTGCAAAAATGGCTATCTTACTGAAGGTAATTTACATATTAAATGGGAGCCCAGTGAAAACCCCAGTGATGTTTTCCACAGAAATAGAAAAGAAAAATCTTAAAATTCACATGAAAGGAAAAGAGACTCCACATAGCCAAAGTAATCCTGAGCCAAAGGAATGCTGCTGTAGGTATCATCATAATACATATAAGACAAAGCCACAGTAATTAAAACAGCATAGTACTGGCACAAAAACAGACTGATAGATTAATGGAGTAGAAGGCCACACAACTACAGCCATCTAATTTTTGACAACAAAGCCAAAAATACACATGGAGGAAAAGATAGTCTCTCCATTGGATGGTGCTGGGAAAATTGAGTGCCTACCTGTACAAGAATGAAACTAAATACTTATCTCTAAGCCCGAATAAAAGCCAACTGCCAATGGATCAAAGACCTCAACATACATCTGAAACTCTGAAAGTCCTAGGGAAAAAACCTAGAAAGTAAAACTTCAAAATAAAACTGTAGGTAAAAGCTTTTTGAACAGAACTCCAGTTTCTCAGGAAGGCAAGTAGTCAATGGGATCTTTTGAAGTTAAAAAGGTTTGTACAGCACAGAAAACTGTCCATCAAATGAAGACCTGCCCTTCTGAATGGGAGGAAATCTTTGCTAGCTATAAATCCGACATTTGGTCATCAGGGAAATGAATATAAAACTACTTTGAGATTCCATATCATCACAGAGTGGCTATCATAAAGAAAACAAATGACCACAAATGCCGATGAGGATGTGAGGAAAAGGGAATCTTTACTCACTGTGGGTGGGGAATTGGTAGAACCACTATGCCACTCTTAGATGAGTCTGTTCTCCACAAGGAAGCTTGCACATCCACGTTCATGGCTGCTGTAGTCACAATACTTGGGAGCTAGGATCTGCATAGTTGGCCATCAGCTGGTGGATGAATAATAACAGTTCCATGTGATGAACTTTTATCCAGTTGTAAAGAAAATTGACATTATGCAATTTGCAGGCAAGTGGATAGAACTGGAAAATATTTTTACTAAGTGAGGTTACCCAAGGCCCAAAGACAAATACTGCATATTCTCTTGTATATGTGGAGCCTAGATTTGAATTTTTAGAGTTCATGATAAGGGCCAGGGAAGAGGTCATAAGGGGAGAGGTGGTGCTAAAATACATGTGAAGGGGATGATGGTGGGAATTAATTTTAAGCATGGGTTCAGGTGTGAAACAAGGGGAGAAAGGAGATAGAGATGTATTCAAAGCCCCTAAGAAGGGGGCTGCAGAGATGGCTCAGTGGGAGAGGGGGGGCAGGAATTCTATGACCTTATAAACTATTTTTAAAATATAGTTTAAAAAGCACAGAGAAACAAAGTTGGAAATGAGCTAAAAGACTTCCTCCCTGCTATAGCTTTCATAGTGTTGGAAGGTGCTATGCAGGTTGCTGAAGGGAAAAAGACATCAGTGGTACCTCCAAAGCCAGCGCTGCGCTATACTGACCCGCAAGGCCAGGTACCTGCCGGTGCAATAGTGGAGTGGATGCTATAGGGAAATCAACTTCTTGTGGATTGGATATAAGGACTGCTCCACAGGAAAGAGTAAGGGCCTGGTGCTACAAACCTGGTCAGATCTCATGGCTTAGCAGGTGACAGCTAGGGAGGACCCCGTTACTGCTATTTTGCCAAACCACGTGCTGTCACATGTAAATGCTTACGCTCATTTCCATAGATCAGTGCTGCCTTCAGCAACCTTAGCCAGAGCAGAGACGCTTGGTTTTTGTTTTTCTTTTTTTTTCCCTGCAGTGCTCAGCATCTAATGTAGAGACTCAAATAACTGGGCTGGGAGAGATGGCTCAGTGGTTAAGAGCACTAGAGGTCCAAAGTCCAACTGCCAGCGACCAAATGGTGGCTCATAACCATCTATAATGAGATCTGGTGTCCTGTTCTGGCGTGGAGGTGTACATGCAGAAAGAGCACTCATCCACTAAATAGATAGAGATAGAGATAGATAGATAGATAGATAGATAGATAGATAGATAGATAGATAGAAACTTAAAACAGAAAGAAAGAGGGCAGCTAAGATGCCTCAGCAGGTAAAGGCACTTGCCACCCAGCAGGAGAGTACTGATACCTGCAAGTTGTTTTCTGAGTTTTCCACGCACATTGTGGCATGTGAGTACCCACACATGCACACCAAGACACACATTAAAATAAATGTAAAGACAATTTTTATTTAAAGAAAGAAGGAAGACAAGGGAAACAGAAAAAGCACATACATGCTGAAGAGTTCCAGGTAACAAGTGAGGAGAGAAAAGAGACTTAACAGCTCCCTTTCCACAAACACCACGGAAATAATACATACAAGTCACCAACACAGACACTGTTCCCCCACAGAGATTCATGGTGATAATCCATGGTCAGCTTCCTCCCTGAAGACAAGACAAGCCGCAAACAGCACCTAGCTGAGTGATTGCACGCTCTTCACCTGCCTCCTCACATCATCTAAGAACATTCTAGCATGCCTCTGAGGAGACAGTCCCAAGCGCTGAAACTTAAGGATAGTGTACAAAACAAGAGTGTCAGTGCCATAAAAGGGAACAAACTATCTGGGAGCCATTCTGTAACAGGAAAGAGAAGAGATCTGCATATTGTTGTGGTTTAAATGTGAAATGTCCCTCACAGGCTCAGGCTCTTGTGTTTGAACACAGCGTTCCCAGCTGGTGGTGGCATTGTTTTGGGAAGGTATAGAATGTTTGGGAGGCAGAATCTTGCTGAAGATCACTGGTGTGGGGCCTTGGGGTTTGCTATTCCAGCACCACGTCTGTCCACAGCCTCTGCTTCCTGACTGTCCATGCATCTCACACTCTTGCCAGCATGCCCTCCCCACCATGGTAAACTGTGTCCCTCCTTAAACTGTAAAACCAAGTAAAGTCTTCCTCCCCTCTTCCCCCACCCCCATGGTAGAGAGCATTCCCAGCATGCACAAAGTCCCAGGTTTGGTCCCTAGCGCTGTTAAGCAGTATAGTGGTACATGCCTACAATCCTGACACTCTACAAGCAGAAGCAGAAGGATCAGAAGTGCAGTGTCATCCTCAGCTACGTGTGAGTTCCAGGCTAGCCTGGGCTGTCTGACACCTTGTCTCAAACAAACAACAGCATTGAAAAATGGTAAATGAAATACTGCATGCAATTTAAAATAATTACAAAAGCAGGGTGACCATCTCAAATGGCGTCTTCTGCTACAGGTGCAAGACTGGACGGTCGGTAGAAGAATCACGGAGCTCTTCTGTTTAGATGGGTCCACAGAGCATCCTCAGCCATGCTGACACAAAACTCTACATCAAGGGACATCAGCGTTTACAGATTCCCCCACCGCGCCCTGTGTTTCTCTAACACTTATGCCTTTTGCTACGAAGACACTGCACGTAGTTGTTAAAGACATGTTTGCCTACATGCTAACAGTCAAAAATCCAGAGATGAAATTCTGACTTCCTTTCACCAACTACTTGCAGTAACTTGGGCAGACCATCATGTGGTGAAGTCTCCTGCTTCATCAGTGAAACAGGTTGATAGCAACACCCACCGTTTAAAAAAAAAAAAAAATCCTCCCTTGGGCTCAGTGCAAAATGCCATGTACTCGGTGTTGGTTAGACAAAGCCTCCCGGAGCCTAAGTTTGTTGGTGCTGTGATCTGCTCTGTCAGTCAAACACATTTGTGTCTTTCCACCATGTCAAAATATATGAATAACAATAAATTTACAGAGTATGGCGGTTCCCCTGGAAACAATTCGCCGAGTACTCCCTCTTTCCTTGATAGCCCTGGCCAAGCTAAACACAGGTCCTCTGTCCAGCCTTAATTACGGATGCACACATCCACATAGTCACACATCGCATAACACACTAACTATATCCCTATACCTATATCATACAGCTTTAGGGAACTGCTGTAAAGGCTCCGGCAGGGTTCAGGGCATTTCTAAGCCGCCTGAGGAACGGAGAAGCTGGAAGATAGGCAAAGAGTGTCTCTGGAGGGGTCAAATAACTAACACTCCTGGAAGTACAACAGAGTCGCTACTGGGAGGGGGTGGGGGTCAGAGATGAATGTGTAAAAGTGAGGTGCGGCTGTGGCCGAAGTGGCAAAGGCCAGGACCAGGTCCAAGTGGATGGCTGGCTAGGCAAACAAATGGACAAATGGTCGTGCTAATCAAGCAAGCTAATCAACACGTGGGCCGTGGCCAAACTGAGGCCCCTGGGAAAATCAGGAGCTCTCTCCTCGTTGGTCCCTTGACACATGCACACAGAGCTGTCACGTCACAAGTCAATACGGTTAGGTGCCCTCCCCTTTGTGGGGTCCAGGAAAAAGAGTTGCACCCTTCTTATAAGGTCTGGTGTGTCCAAAAAGTTTGTGAGCCTGCTGTTCCTGTCCATGTGCCCCTGTCATCTCAATTTGCTTTGAAAACTCTATCGACTGGCACCCTCCCTGCTTTTAGACACGAGTTCTTTACCAGCCTGTGCCTTGTGAGCGGGCACGGAGCGGATGCTGTTTACAGTGTCCGTCCAGGTGTGGAGCCATTGTCCATTCTCGAGATGGATTCAGATGCTGATTGTAAAATGGAGCCTCAGAGCAGGGCACAGCCTAAAAACCCAAATATGAAGTCACTTAGCGCCAGGCACCGTGAGCTCGCAGTGCTTACTAGTCTTTACGTCTGCCTTTCCTACTGCAGCCACTTTGAGCTCCGCCGACATCCCACACACCATTCCCCGAAGCAGAAGTCGATGGATTTCATCCTCTCCCTGTATTTAGATGCATATGATACCGTATATGACACACGGCTTCAGCCCTCATCTTACGATGGAAGGTTCTGGAGTTTGAAAGCTCGGACAACTGCCCACAATCACACAGCTAGGAACCCATGCTGGCTGATAGAGAGCCCCCAGCCCCGGGGCCGCCTGCCAGCAGAAACCATACAGCTCTGTCTCGGGTTCCCATGGAATGCGGCTCTCAGCCTGCTCCTGAGGCCTGGGAAGATGTATTGACATTGTTCAGCACCCCCCAGCCGCTTGGATTTGCTATGCCACCCGCATCCTACTTTCAGGAACCTTCCTAATGACATCATTCTGGGGCCGTGGGCGAGTAGATTTATCTCTGCACCTGTGGGCTCCCTCCTGCGTGGAAAACTCTGCCTGATGAATGGTGCCATTGGTCCTTCTGTGCCTGGGGCCAACCGAGCCCCTTCTGTTGTTCAGACAGCGATGATGAGTTGCTTGGCTCCTTCCCCAGCTGGCAGATACCAGCAAGTATTTCTTACACCTAATTGGAGCCTGTAGCAACACAGCCCAGGCGCTCCAAGGCCACACAGAGCCATGCTTTGCCAAGTGATGAGAGTCCCGCTGACCTGCTTCCTGATTGTTTTCAAATCATGAGGTATTTTGGGGACAACTGAAATTCCCCCAAGTGTGTGCGTAAGTGATGCTTGGCAGCTTCTCCCGAAGTATTCTGACAACCACCCGGCCTCAGACTTTCCACCCAGGGGCCCAGTCCCTTTCTGAGCTCATGGTGTAAGCACAGCGCCAGCTTCTTATCTGTTAGGGGAATCCTTCCTACCCCAGAAGAGCTGCTGCCTCGGCCCCAGGTCGACCTGTGAGGTAAGAGAAGAAAGGAAAAGGTTCTGATGTCTGATCTGAGGACACTGCCCTGAGGCCCCAGCTGGGCAGCAAGCACTTGGGCAAGTACTAGGGATGAAGCAGGTCAGAGGCAAGCATTGAGGCCAGTCTGCCAAGGAGGACCTGTGCTGACCGGGGGATGCACAGCACCCTTAGGTCCCTCCCCATCCTCAAGGATCACATTCGCACACTGAAATGAACATCGAGGAGCACACAGTGTAAAAGCAAGCAAGGCCTGTGAACCTTCCGAGGGTTCAACAGTGAATCATCGAAGAACCGGGACGGATGCTGGGCCTGAGGCTGCCCAGGCTGTGAATCTGTCTTCCAAGGCTCACTCTCTAGCAGAACCATTGTCTGCATGAGTTCTCTCCTTGTTCCTCCTTGCAAGGCAGTGTTGGTGCGCTATCATTTGAGAAGGTCATGGGAGGCTCCGGAGCACTCTGAATTTGCTGTAAAGATGGAGCCTGAAAGACCCCAGCCTCACACTAAGTTAAACATAGCTAACGCCATTTTGTGAGACACCACTGTTTTATAAAACTCTGAAGGCCAGATGAGAAACTGGAAAATTACTGAAAAATCCTAGCTGTGTCACCCACTTGGGATATCTGTGGTCAGGCTGCCCCTGTTGAGTTAAAAACAACTTTGTCCTGACCACCCTCATGGGATATCTGACAGGTGGTCCGGCTGAGATAGGAGTCCTGGGAAAAGCAACATATGGCGGCACTAGTCAAGGTCGTCATAATTGTTTTGACCACCCAGTTCCTGGAATTCTGGTGTCCCTGCCAACCTGATTCATGTTATGGTTTCATGTGAAAGAGCCAATCAGCTCCCTGTAACTATGCTTCTTGCTTCTGTACCAGTGCTCCTGCTCTAAAACCCTATAAAAACCCCAGCTTCCTATCTTGGGGGGCGCAAGGTCCTCCCGAGTGACCTTGCTGCCCCGAGTACTCGTAAATCAAAATAAAAGCCTCTTGCTGTTTGCATCCGAATGGACTCGTTGTTCTTTGGGAGGGGGTCTCTCTGACGGAAGATACCCTCCGAGGATCTTTCAGAGCCAAAGAAGGATAACATACTATTCTATCTCCATTTTGAGATAACGATGGCGGGCATGAGGATACAGTTGGAATGCTTGTCTGCATGCTCACGGCCAGCACTGAACAAAACAGGGCGTGGTGAGGCATGCCTGTGATCCCAGCATTGGGAGGTAGAACAAGAGGATTAAGAAGTCAGGTTCATACTCAACTGCACATGGTTTGAGCCAGCCAAAACTAAAATAAAATAACTGTGATTATCATTTGTAACCCAGGTCCTTTCCCTTGAAGCTGTTTTAGGGTTGGGATGGACTGACTCAACCTTTTCCATTCCTTCCTGACCATCAGTTTTATTATCTTTTCTTTACTGCCCGGTATTTCTCTTCTTTCTTTACTTTTATGGATTCAGTCAGGTTCACTGAACTTGAACTTCTCCCAAAAGCTGGCTACAGCTTTGCCTTGGCTTTTCCCTTTCACTCTTCCATTAGTTTTATTGGTTTGGCATTTCTCACAAAGGACCATTTTCTCCTTGTAACGTAACCTCTCAGTTTTAGGGTCACGTTCTCCTCATTTTCCTCCTGTCGCTCCGATCCATGGCTCTCACTCTGCTTTGGGAACATCACATTCCTGGGAGCACTGACTTAAATGGCAGCTCTGCTGTGATCCCCCCTCCTCCCCTCGCAGCTTCTCAGAGGGGGATCAGGTCTGTGGTTTCTAAGGCTGCCTCTGAGCCCGTGAGTACCTGAGCTGTGAGAGGTTTCCTGTAGGCTTTCAAGGCCTCTGAGTTTCCTTACTTCCTGGGCTGTGTTACATAGTATACACTGACCTAGTGGTGGTGATCAATGGGCTCACATGGATGGGGTGATACTTTTACTAGTGTACAAATACAGCCAATATGTTACTCTCTGTTTGTACCCCCACACACACACATCCATGAAGGCTTATCCTCTTGTCTGTCTTGTTCTGTGCCAACCTTTCTTTCCCTCTGGTTCCTGGTGGATCTTAGTCATATCAGCAAGAAACCAGGACCGAAAAGGAAAAAAAAAAAAAAGAAAAAAGAAAAAAAAAAGCAGACCAATGTTGAGACACCGGAGTGGAGAGTCAAAATCGCTATGCCAAATTACATGGAGACTTCTCCACAGCACACACAATGCCCCTGCGGTTCTCAGTAGTTGAGTGAGAAGTTCCAGAAAAATGTTAAGTAGGGTTGCTATTCCCATAACAGGCCCCCAGCATGTTTTAAGGTCCAGGGTCAAAAACGGGATATGGTTAAAACTCATAACTTAGGGTTAGTAGTTAAAAGCTTGTGCTTAGATAATCTCAAGCCATGTGACATGATTCCAAAGCTACTTTTAAGTTGGGATGTATTAATTTTAGAGCCATCCAAGTGTTTACAATGTTAGAACTTGGTTATTATGCTCTATCGTCACTCTGAAAAGGTTAAAAATCACAGCCTCAAAACATGTTTTTGCTACTGTTACTAATCTACCAACGTGATTAATTACAAGATTCAGCTTTATTTAGTCTCCAGTACGTGTTGTCAGAGTTAAACAGAAAGTAACTAGAAACAAGCAGTATGCCTATTTAGATCTACTTGAGACAGACGTCGTCCTCAAACACTTCTCTGTAGAATATGGCATAACTATGGATCGCATTCTGTCTTGTGTTTGCAAGGTATAGCTTAGAGCAGATATCTAAAGGCAGACAAAGACTGCTTAACTCAGACATGCTAGCCCTCAGAGCTGTCAGAGACCTGCCAAATGGGGCATTTTAACACGTTTAAGTTTATTATGACAGACAGAGACTCCCAAATCCTAACGGTAACCCCCGAGGTAGTCTCCAAGAAGATTTAGGCACAACAGGTGAGTCCAGTGCTGCATTGTGGCACAATGTCCACTGGCTGGAGTGCCCCGCTGCCTTGCCTGCTGCTGGAGCCCAGCCTGAACTGTAGACAAACGGGACACCCAGAGAGCTATTGTCTCACATTGCTGAGGGCAGTCTCTCCCAAACTCTTCCTCCACAGAAAAAGCCTCTCATCGTCTATGCCTGATGGCCAGACTGCCTCTGCCCGCGTTGACATGGAGACCCCAGGAACCTGGGACAACTGTCTAAGACTACGGACTAGTTTCTGTCCTTTTGATTGATACATAGATTCATTTAGATTACAATTTATCCTCTCAGGTCTCTGATCACATTGACGGCTAAGCCAGTGGTAGCTTGACAATTAGAAAACAGACGATTAGCTCCTTACCCCAAGGTAATCCATCATGTTTGTTCATTAGTCAATTCATGAGCTAATTAAAACTACTAACCACTAGATTGCTTACTTAAAAGGCAAACAGGTTTGCCTTGCTCACAGACCTCAAGGTAAAAGATAAACTGGTCTCAGATGTAACTTTTTATTATTCCTTTAGCTAAAAGACAATCTCACCTGTGTCTCATGGTAAATACTTGTATAGGAAGAAAAATGCAAAGATTATATAAGGGCTAAGGACACAAAAGCTTGAGTTCTGAGGACTTAAGAAAGTATTTTAGGGTCTAAGAAGGTGATTTAAGGTATACAAAAAAATAAAAATTAAAATTAGAAATGCTTCAGATTTCTTTGTGTTGCGACGCTGCTGTTGCATTAAGGCTGTTTAGAGCTTTGACGTTCTACTATACAATCCACTATCATAGTTCCAAGCTCAAGACTTAAAATTTCCTTTGGTTTGTCATTTAAATATAGACTTTAAAATGTTCTTCATTGTGATAGATGAATATACATCCAGTTTTCTGGATGGAGGGAAGAAGCCCCTCATTCATGATGTGTAGTCATACTGTAAATTAAGATCAAGCGAGCTTTTGCTCCTTCTACTTCACGGAAGGCTTCTGTCTTCCCTGAGCTCACATCAAAGAGTGTTCATGCTGTTAACCCAAAATAATTTCCCAAATCTCTGCTATGCTATGACAAAAATATGTGTCTGCTGCCTTTTTCTACAGTGTGCATTTTACTACAGACTACAAACAATGGTGATGCTAACATGTTTAAAACTTAGCTTCTTTGTAAACTTAAAGAGGATTCTTGTAAGCTACAAGAAATCTACCTCTCAGGTCACATGAACTCCAGATAAGTACTGCCAATCAATAGTCTAAGTTTCCCACCTATTCCCTATTTCATAGGGTGGGGTTCCTCTTCCTTTCCTTAGTTCTGGGACTCTCCTCCCCCAACTACCAAAACCTTGGATCCAAAAGTTTCAAATGCACACCTAAAAAAAGAACTTTCTCCCTAACCATGTACATAACTTTGTCATCTGCCGATATGTATGTTCCAGTATCTGGTCAGGTCCAGGTATTTTCTACATCCAGGACCGCTCCGAAGCAGTTAGCCTCAGCTGCACTAGTCTAACCTTGCAGATTGCATCAGCTGGATCTGCATTTTCTTCCTATCCACAGATGTTCTCACAGATCTTGGGCAGTAGTGAAACAGCTGGCTCTCCCAGGACTTCACCAGCCTTCAGCCCTATTCTCTTAAGGTCCCCAAAAATGTTGCTGCCCCCAAGTCAGGAGGGAAGCAGTCTTTCTAAAGAAGACGTCCTCATTCCTGCCTCATTCCCCTCCTAAGTTTGTGGATTTTTTTTTAACTAAACAAAAAGAGAGAAATGTTAAGTGTCCACTCGGCCCACTAACCTGCCTTTCAGGGGCCTAGCAACCTCTGACGTCATCACCTGCCCTCGCCACCAGATGTGCTTCCAGGTGTGTGCCTGATAAAAGAAACCTGACAGTCTCCTCCCCCTCACCCACCCCGGTCTCTCTGTCTCTCTCAGTCTCTTTCATTCTCTCTCTGTCATGAGTGCCCTTCTCTTCCCCCCTCCTCCCTTTCCCACAGTAAATCTCCTCTATACTAAAATGCTGTGGTGGTATTAACCATTATTCTAACACCCCTTCCTATCTCCTCAGAGAAGGTGAAACCTCCCATAGATATCAACCTGTCTTGGCCTTTGAAGTTGCAGTAGGACCGGACACATCTTCTTCCATTGAGGCTAGACAAGGCTGTCCAGTAGGGGAAAGGAATCCAAAGGCAGGCAACAGAGACAGAGTCAGGCCCTGCTCCTGCTGTTAGAGATCCCACATGAGAACCAAGCTGTACATCTGTTACATATATGTAGGTGCCTAGGTGTGTCCCGTGCATGCTCTCTGGTTGGTGGTTCAGTCTCTATGAGCCTACATGGGGCCAGGTTAGTTCATTCTGTAGATTTTTATTTTGTTGTCCTTGACCTCTTTGGCTCTTTTAATCCTTCCTTTCCTTCTTTTATAAGATTCACTGAACTCTGCCTAATGTTTGGCTGTGGGTCTCTGCATGTGTTTTCATCAGCTACTGGGTGAAGCCACTCGGATGACAGTTATTATAGCTTCCTGTCTGCAGGTATAGCAGAATATTATTAATAGTGTCAGAAGTGAGCTCTCTCTCATGGCAGGAGACTAAAGCTGGGCCAGTCATTGGCTGGCCCTTCCCTTAATTTCTATTCCCTCTTTATCCCTGCACCTCTTATAGGCAGAGGAAAAATGTGCATCAAAGGTTTTATGGATGGGATGGTGTTCCCAACCCTCCTAGAAGTCATCCTTGGTTACAGGAGGTAACATTTCATTTTCCATGTTCCCTACACATCTCCTTGATCTCCTTTAGTTGTCTTACTGCTCTAGCTATAACTTCAAGTACCACGTTGAATGGATGCGGAAAGAGTGAGCAGCCTTGTTTTGTCCCTGATTTTAGTGGGATTGCTTTAAGTTTTTCTCCATTTAATTTGATGTTGACTATAGGCTTGCTGTGTTGAATATAGGCTTTATTGTGTTTGGGTATGCACTTTGTATCCCTGATCTGTCTAAGACTTTGAAGGGCTGTTGAATTTTGTCAAAGGTTTTTTTTTTTTTTTCTGCATCTAATGAGTTGATCATGTTGTTTTATTGCTTTCAGTTTATTTATGTGATAGATTATATTGATGGATTTCTGTATATTGAACCATCCCTGCCTCCCTGGGATAAAGCCTACTTGATCATGGTGGATAATGTTTTTGATGTGTTCTTGGATTCAGTAGGCAAGTATTGAGAATTTTGCATCAATATTCATAAGGGAAATTGGTCTGAAATTCTCTCTCTTTGTTGAGTCTTTGTGCAGTTTAGATATCAGGGTGACTGTGGCCTCATAAAATGAGTTCAGCTATGATTCTTCTGTTTCTATTTTGTAGAATAGTTTGAAGACTATTGGTATTAGCTCTTCTTTGAAGGTCTGGTAGAATTCTGCACTAAAAGCATCTGGATTTGGGTTTTATTGTTGTTGATGGTGGTTGGCAGACTTTCACTGGCTGCTTCTTTTTTTTCTTTTTTTTTAATAGAAACAGCAAAATTTAGTAGGAACAGCAAAACTGAATGACTACAGCACTTGCTAACTTGCATTTTACATTTCAAAATGTCTACCAATTACGTTTTTATTTATTCAGTGAAATTCACCATGACATTTGATGCATACAAAGAATAATTTTGCTTTTATTCATACATTTTAAATCTACATTCCATCACTTTTTTATTGTAAATGAGATTTATTTTTGCATTTTTATTTTTTAATATTAGTTACAGTTTGTTAACTCTGTATCCCTGCTGTATTCCACTCCCTCTTTCCCTCCCAATCCCACCCTCCCACCCTCATCTCCTCCCTGCCCCTTTCCAAGTCCACTGATAGGGGAGGACCTCCTCCCCTTTCATCTGGTTTACCAGGTGTCTTCAGGACTGGCTGCAAAGTCCTCCTCTGTGGCCTAGCAGGGCTGCTCCTCCCTCGGGGGGTGGGGCGGGAGATCAAAGAGCCAGCCATTGAGTTCCTGTCAGAAACAGCCTACTGGCTGCTTCTAAATATTTAAAGTTTATAGGTCTCTTTAAGTTGTTTACCTGTACTTGGTTCTATCAAGAAAATTGTCCATTTTGTTTAGATTTTCCAATTTTGTGGTGCGTAGGTTTTTTAAACAAGACCTAATGATTCTTTGAGTTTCCTCTGTGTCTTTTGTTATGTCCCCCTTTTTGTTTCTGATTTTGTTAATTTTACATTGTCTTTATGTCATTTAGTTAGTTTGGCTAAGGATTTGTCTATCTTGTTGATTTTCTCAAAGAACCAACTCTTGGTTTCATTGAACCTTTCTATTGTTCTCTTTGTTTCTAATTTATTGATTTCATCCCTGAGTTTAATTATTTCCTGCCATCTACTCCTCTTGGGTTTGTTTCTTTCTGTTCTAGAGCTTTCAGGTGTGTTGTTAGATGCTAGTATGGGATCTCTCCAAGTTCCTTATGAAGGTGCTGAGTGCTATGAACTTTTCTCCTAACACTGCTTTCATTGTATCCCATAAGTTTGGATATGCTGTGCATTCATTTTCACTGAATTCTAGAAAGTCTCCAATTTCTTTATTTCTTCCTTGAACCAGTGGTCATTGAGTAGAGAGTTGTTCAGTTTCCTTGAGTTTGTAGACTCTCTGTTGTTTCTCTTGTTGTTGAAGTCCAGCTTTGATTCATGGTGGTCTGATAAGATACAAGGAGTTATTTCAAGTTTCTTGTATCTGTTTGTGTTTGCTTTGTGACCAACTACATGGACTATTTGAAGAAGGTTCCATGAGATGCTAAGAAGAAGGTATATTCTTTTTGTGTTTGGGTGAAATGTTCTGTAGATATCTGTTAGCTTCCACTCAATTCAAAATGTCTGTTAGGTTGTTTTTTTTATTTCTATGTTTAGCTTCTATCTGGATGAACTATTCATTGGTGAGAGTGGGGTGTTGAAGACTCCTACTATTAATGTGTGGAGAATCAATGTGTGATTTAAGCTTTAGTAATGTCTCTTTTATGAATGTGGGGCATAGATATTCAGAATTGAGATGTCATCTTGGTGGATTTTTCCTTTGATGACTATCAAGTGTCTTTCCCCATCTCCTCTGATTAATTTTGGTTGAAAGTCTATCTTGTTAGATATTAGAATGGCTACTCCAGCTTGCTTCTTGGGTATGTTTGCTTGGAAAATCCTCTTTTGCTACCCTTTACTCTGAGGTAGTATTTGTCTTTATTGCTGAGACATGTTTCTTGTGTGCAGCATAATGTTGGGTCCTGTTTTTGTATCCACTCTGTTAGCCTGTGTCTTTTATTGCAGAATTGAGTTCATTGATGTTGAGAGATATTAACAAACAATGATTGTTAATTCCCATTATTTTGATGTTGTTGGTGGTGGTGGATGATGGTGGTGTGTCTCTGTGTGTGTGTGTGTGCTTCCCTTCTCTTGGTTTTGTTGGTGTGAATATTTCCTGTGTTTTCTTGTGTTGGAGTTTTCCTTCTAGTGTCTTCTGTGGGGCTGGATTTATGGAAAGGTGTTATTTATATTTTGTCATGGAATATCTTGTTTTATCCATTTTTTTTGTGATTGAAAGTTTTATTGAGAGCCAGGCATGGCCTATAAATCCAGCACTTAGGGAGGCAGAGGCAAGCAGATCTCTGTAAGTTCAAGGTTTGAGGCCAGCCTGGTCTACAAAGAGAGTCTAGGACAGCCAAGGCTCACAGAAAAACCCTGTATCAAAAAAACAATTAAAAGAGAAAAAGAAAAAAAAGTTTTTCTGGGTACAGTAATGTGGGCTGACATCTGTGGTCTCTTAAGAGACTGCAAGACATCTGCCCAAGCACTTCTGGCTTTTGAAGTTTCTGTTGTGAAGTCTGGTGTAATTCTAATAGGTCTGCCTTATATGTTATTTGGCTTTTTTCCCTTGCAGCTTTTGATATTCTTTCTTTGTTCTCTACATTTAGTATTTTCATTATGTGGCTGGAGGATTTTCTTTTTTCTGTTTTTGGTCCAATCTATTTGGTGTACTACAGACTTCTTGTATATTTATAGGCATCTCTTTCTTTAGGTTAGGGAAATTTTCTTCTATAATTTTATTGAAAATATTTTTTCTGGGCCTTTGAGCTGGGAATCATCTCCTTCTTCCATTCCTATTATTCTTAGGTTTGGCCTTTTCATTGTGTCCCAAACTTCCTGGATGTTTTGTGTTAGAAACCTTTTAAATTTAACATTATCTTTGACAAATATATCAATTTATTCTATCGTATCTTCTACTCCTGAGAGTCTATCTTCTGTTTCATAAGAATATAAATTCTGTTGGTGATGCTTGTATCTATGGTTATTATTTTGTTTTAACCTAGGTTTTCCCTTCACAGGATTCCCCCAGTTTGTATTTTCTTTATTGCTTCTATTTCCATTTTTAGGTCTTGAGCAGTTTTATTTCTTTTCTTCACCTTTTTGATTGTACTTTCCTGTATTTGTTTAAGGGATTTATTGGTTTCCTGTTTAAAGGCCTCTATCCTCTTCATAAGATTGGATTTAAGATGATTTTCTTGTACTTCCGCTGTGTTAGGATATCCGGGGCTAGCTGTAGTAAGATAGCTGGGTTCTGGTGGTATTGTATTGCCCTGGCTCTTGTTGGTTGTGTTCTTATGCTGGCTTTAAGCCATCTGGTTGTCCCTGGATGTTGGAGGCCTCTGGTAATGCAGGCAGAGTTGCGGGCCTGAAGATGGAGTGCAGGGGTGTAGGTGTATTTCACCACTCTTGGGAGTGCTTTAGGGGGACTGGTGGGCAGGGGGTTGTGGGGAGGGGTCACACTGGCCTTCCTGGTGTCAGCCGGCACCCAGGGATGCAGGCAGAGCTGTGAAGCGGGGGATGGAGTGCACAGGGGAAAGGGGAAGAGCTCACTGCTTCTGGGTTTGCCCAGGGGACCCAGCAGACAGGGATTTGGCAGGTAACAGTCTCACCTGGAACTCCATGATGGCAGCAGGCCTCTGGGAATGCAGGTAGGCCAGAAATAGAACGATCAGGGGATAGGGCAGTGCTCACTTCTTCTGGGCTTGCCCAGGGGTACTCAGTAGACAGAGGATTGGGGCAGAGGGGTCTTACTGGCTGTTCAGGCTTGCAGGCAGAGCCGTAGGCCAGGGAATGGAGGGTCGCATTTTTAAAATAAATTATTGACGTGGGAGGGCCCTGCCCAATGAGAGTGGTGTCACCCCTGGGCAGGTGGTCCCAAGGTGTGTGAAAATCAGTAAGCAGGGCTCCTCCATGGTCTCTACTTCAGCTCCTGCCTCCAGCTTCCTGCCTTGAGTTTCTGCCCTGACTTCCGTCAATGATTAACTGTTACTGGAAGTACAAGATGAAACAAACTCTTTTCTCCTCAAGTTGCTCTCGGTCAGAGTGTTTTATCACAGGAATAGAAGCAGGCATCCACATGCTGTACACTCTATACATAGAACTATCATCATCCCCAGTTCAAAGGTGAAGAAATAAAGAGAAAAGAAGAACCACATTCATGGGAACCTTGACTAGAGGAGTTAGATCCCATCAAGGTAGAGGTCATACAAAATCGTAACTCTGATTTTGTAGGCCATGTTCTACATTGAGAGAAACCTAGAATGCCCAAGGGGGAAGGGGAAGTCCTGTGTGCAGATGCCTCTTCTCCCACCTGGAAGTAGCTGTTATCCTTACCTTACAGCTGCCTCTGTGTGTGTGTGTGTGTGTGTGTATGTCTCTAACACCATCAAAGTTAATTATGACTCACTTTATAGCATGAATATTAATAACATTTAAAATATTATAATATGTAATATTATCATATAATGTTATAATATTTATAATATTATAATATTTATAACATGAATATTAATGATATCCATTTAACTTTTTAAAGCTTGAAAATAGTCAAAGGAGCTACAGGTCCAGTCTAGCATATATGGAATTTAGAAGCCATTGCTCTATCCATATCATAAATAATAAGATTGGCAAACAGAAGACCCCAAAACTCTCCTCAGAACTTTTGAAGAAGCTGAACCTTGCTGTGGACCCAGATTTCTTCTTCCCTCTCCGCCCTCCCTTCTCATTCCTTCGTGTCAGCAGCCGAAACCCAGAAAGACTTTCTACCTGGGACTCCCAGGAGCCACACTGGTGTGGCGCAGACTGCAGGGATCTCTCCTCTCACACCACCCCCCCGTTCCCTGAGGATTTTGGCAAACCTTGGTATGATCTCAGTTTCCCTCCTTCCTGCGGACTTTTCAGGCCCCTCTTGAAGAAGCAAAGTTACAAAGTAAACCATCACTCACTCGATTAGAGACAGCCAGACAGAGATAAAAATCTGAACTTGACTACGACAGAAAACCACAAGCAGAAACTTTTATATGCTGGGTAGGTAGACATGAGCTATAACTGGTGAGTTGCTATAGATTAGGTGTAGAGAAAAGGAAAGTTTAAAACTTAAGGAAACAGTGGCTGCATTTTTTGTGAACTTTACTTCCAGCATTTCTACCCAGTTCTTGTCTAAAAGATCAGAGAAAAATATCTCAGTGGGCTTCTGGCCTGGAGAGATGTGAGAGAGGAAGCATGCTCAAGTATATCAGAACAACTGTTCTTCAGAACAAAGCCTGCTCTAAGGAGAAACTATTTTCCTGGAGCCTAACCGTCTGGAATTTTATCTGAGTCTGCCGTATGCTGGAGAAGGGAAATACTCAACTCTGCCTATCTTTGGCATTCCACATGGGGGAAGAGAAATAAAAATGCCAACCTACTCTAGCTTTCCACCTTACAGGAAACACCCATCACAGTCCTCTCTAGCCTTTCTCTTGGATGAAGGGAATTACCCATCTTCAGCCCGCTCTAGCTTTCTCACCATAGTGAAGTAAACCAGGAACAGCAAATGCTGAAACATTAGCGAAGCCTACACGACAAAGACATAGGTCCACGCTGAGGGAGTCAATAGTCCAAGAAGAGAACACAATTCTTAATCTACAAGCAACTAGCAACAGAGCATCAGAATGTGTGAGCCAAAGCCTGAACTCCAGGAGAAATGGATGAATTCACATCTGTGCTTGGAGAATTCACCAATGATGGGTGGAATCAACAGGCCAAGGACTTAGTTGAGCTAATGGTACCATAAATCAACTAGATTTGAGTGACAGCAAAATACTCATTCTTCTCAAACTCATCTGGGACATTCACCAAGATGGGCCACATTCTGGGCTACGAGTGCACCTAACTGATGTGAAATGAAAATATATAATATTTGCTCTTAGACTATATTGGAATTAAAATAGAAACCAATATAAAAAGCCAAAGATTACCAAAATTCATAGTGAATAAACAATACATCTATAATAAATGGGCAAAATTAAGAATCCTAAAATAAATTAAAAATAATTGAACTCCCTGAAGATACCTGATAAAACAGGGCCAGACAAAAGGGGAGGAGATCCTCCCCAATCCGTGGACTTGGAAAGGGGCAGGGAGAAGCTGAGGGAGGGGGGTGGGATTGGGAGGGAATAAGGGAGCAGGATACAGCTGGGATACAGAGTTAATAAAATGTAACTAATAATAATAAACAATAAAAAGTAATAATTTGAACTAAATAAAAAGAAAATGTAATTTTTTTCAAAATTAGTGGAATGCAGCAAAAACAGGTCTTGGGGGAGGGTTCGCAGGATGGGACACTGAAACCAATCATCTACACTTCTCCTTCAGGAAAAGAGAAAAGCAAGAGTGAATTAAGTGCAAACTCACTGGAAGAAAGCAAGTAAGAATCAGAGTCCGAGCAGATACTGGTGAGATTGAAAACCACAAATCAATACAGAAGAAACAATAAAACAAAAAGCTGGTTCTTTGGGAGAAAGTAACAAAGTCAATAAGCCTTTATATAGGCTATGAAGAATAAAATGACATAAATTACTAATATCAGAAATGGAAGAGAAAATATCACTTCCTATCTATAGATATGGGAACAGATACAAAGGAAGACGTATGGATGCTATGCCTACAGATTTTGACCACCAAAATTAAATGGACCAACTCAGTGAAAGAGACAACCTACCAAAAGCCAGACAAGAAGAAATGGACAATCTGAGCAAGCCTATATCTTCTAGAGAAATTGAATCAATAATGACATTCCCAAACAGGAGACACCAGGCCCAGATGGGTCCAAACACTAAGGAAAAAAATATCCTAAATTATCTCTATCCTCTTGCCGAAAACAAAAGCAGAAGGCATACTTCATCATTTATCCTATGATGGAAGCATTATCCTAATGCCAAAACTAGAAAACAAAGCTGTAAACCAATAGTTCTCATGAATGCAAATACATATAAAACATATAAAATAAATGCTTTTATTAGAAATCATTTAAATTCCAACAACATAAAAATGTTAGACACACTGACCAAGCAGATTTTATCCTGAGTATGTAAGCTAATTTGATGTTCAAAAATTAATGTCATTTATCACAGCAACAAACTAAGAAGAAAAACATGACATGATCATATCAGTACATACAGATAAAGCATTTGTCACATTCCACTACCGATTCATAACAAAAACCCTTAGCAAAATATGGACGAAGGAGAACTTTCCTATTGGACTAATAATATGTATAGGAACCTAAAGCTGATACCATATTTAATGCTGAAGAAATAGAAGCTTTTCTGCCAAGATCAGAAACAAGGCAAGGATGTCCCCTGTCGTTCCTGCTTTTCAACATTTGTACCAGGAATCGTAGCTAGTGCAGTAAATCAGGAAATGAAATGAAGGAAGTGTAAAACTGTCTTTATTCATACACAACATGATCATCTATGTATTAAGTTCAAAAGAACCAAAAAGGGTGAGCAATTATGTCAAGGGTGCAAAATACAAAACCCGATCATTTTTCCACCTGCTGGCAAGGAGCAGGTGGCATCTGGTGTAAAACACATTGGCTTTTACATTAACATTTTTCCCCAGGAAACATTTAGGTATAAATCCAACAAAAAATATGTTCAAGATCTGTATGAGGAAAGCTACAAAATGCGGATGAAATTTTTAAATTAGTTACAGACGCATTTCATGTTCCTGGGTAGAAATTCTCAATATTGTCAAGATGTCTGCTCTTCTCAACTTACACAGGGATTCACAATGCCCAGAACAGCCTACTTAACACTGAAGGAAAGCAGAGTTACAGAAGCAATCCTTCTGGGCTTTAAGACACACTGTAAATCAGCAGTGATAAGATGGTGTGACGAACGAAGGGCTCCATGGAACAGAGTGGAGAGCTCAGATACAGACCCATGTAAATGCTACCAAATGATATTGACAAAACAAACAAGCAAACAAAGCAAAAACAAAAAAAGCAAGAGTAATGAAAAAATAAATAGTGATAAAAAGTTCTGAGACAACTGGATACTCAGATTAAAAAACAAGAGCAACCAAACAGTAAGATGAGTCTAGGTAAAGAGCATGTATTCTTCAAAATAAACTGAACTCAAAATGTATCCTAGACCCACATACAAAACATGAAACTATTACGTACCCAGAAAATAACACAGGAGAAAGCCTAGGTGAGGTTGGGCATGGTAGCTCCTTTATAGATGCCATATCCAAAGCCACCAGCTATGAAAGAAATAAAATGATAAGATAGAATTCAACACATTATAAACTTCTATACTGCAAAAGATAGTATAAAGAGAATGAGAAGCCAAACCAAAAAGAGGGGAAGATGTTTACAAAAAAAAAACACGCCTGATAAAATATTGTTATACAAAAGCCGAAAGAACACTGAAAACTCAGCAAGAAAATTCACAATCCACTTAAAAATGGGCAAAAGACATGAGCAGACATTTCACTCAAGAAGCAATAAAATACTGGCAAATAAAAAAATGTTCAGGGTTGGGATTTAGCTCAATGGTAGAACATTTGCCTACCATGCAGGAAGCTCTGGGTTCAATGTCCAATAATAATAATAATAATAATAAGTTCAGTATCTTACATCATTAAGCAACTGCAGATTAGAAGAACAGTAATAAAAGCCGCACATGTTGTGATACACAAATGCAGTTCCTGGCGCTGGAGAGGTGGAACAGGAAGCTCAGAAGTGTGACGTCATCCATAGCTGTCTGAATTCGAGGCCAACCTGAGACACGTGAAACCCTAACTCAAAACAGAAACAGTAGTGAGATATGGCTACACACCTATTAGGAATGGCCCAAACTTCTGAGTTTGAGGCTAGCCTGGTCTACAGAGTGAGTTCCAGGACAGCCAAGGCTATACAGAGAAACCCTGTCTCGAAAAACAAACAACCAAACAAAAAAATAGAATGGCCCGAACCCAAAATGCCAACAATACCAACAATGCCAGTGCTGGCAAGTATGGAGAAGCCTACACAGTCTCGCTGCTAGTGGGAGGGGCTTCAAGCAGTAACTGTACACTGAAGATGCTTTGTCAGTTTCTTGTAAAATTAAGCCTAATTTGATCCTTTGAGCAATCCCACTCCTTGTTTGTCCCTAGAGAAGCTGAACACTAATGTCTACCCAGAAAGTAACGCATAGAGATGAATAGCAGTATTTCAGCCTTAGTATGTTGTCATAACCTGTATGGCTTTGGACTTGTCCTGATTGGGGTGATGAGGAAATGAAGAAAGAACAGACAGACGCATGTCTAGATAATCTGAGATAGGTTTGCGGTGCTATCATGGAGACCCACTAATAGTCCGGACCCTCAGGGATATTTTACACCACTGAGCACAGAGGCAGGCTTATTGTGCACAGCTGAAGAGGGAAGAAGTGGGCTAATTAATCTCAGTAGGAGGTCTCTGTAGGGGAGCAGTTTTAGATTGCAGATAATCTGGACGGAGAAGCTTTGGTTGACAGTTTCAACATGTGCTGGTTTTAGCTGAAGGTCAGTCGTTGGTAACATCCATATTTGGCTGTGACAATTCCTGAGCCTGACCTGGACAAGGCCTTGCCATTCCCATCCGTCCCGTCTGAAACACCAGGGTCCTTGACACGGCCATGCTCATGTCAACATTACCAAGAACTTCGTCCACTCCAGACTGTAAGTGAACGGAAAAATCACCTGTGGTCCCTTCAGTAAGTGGGAGCCACACTGATCGTTATTAATGGGTGACAATTGTTGAAGTACTTTGTCTAGGTGTGTGGACTAGAGAGCTTCCTGAGTAGGCTCTAGCTCGTTTTCTCTCTTCTGTGTTAACAATCAAAACAGTTTTGTAGCCTGTGAATGCAAGGGAGCCCTCCGTGACCATTGCCTCAGACAGGGTCCTCAGGCCAGCTCTTCCCTTTTCTCTTTGCCAAGTGGAGCCTTTATCCTGTGCCCCTGAGAATAACCACGGTTTCCACTCACTTCAAGCTCTGATGCTTCCTGATTATAAAATGACTTAAAAGAATTTCTTGATTGGTCAAATTTTGGAAGAAGCTATTGCAAAGTGGAAGTCATCTTTAAAAACTGAAAAGGCTGAGCTCTGGCTCTGCTAGCAGAGTGCTTGCCTAGCACACATCAAACTCTCGGTTCAATTGCCAGCATCCCATAAAACCAGGCACGATGGTACACGTTTGTAATCCTAGCATTCGGAAGCAGAAGCAGCAAATTAAAAGTTCAAAGTCATCCTTGGCTACCTAGTGAGTTCCAGGACAGCCAAGGCTACAGGAAAACCTCTCGATAGATAGGTAGGTAGGTAGGTAGGTAGATAGATAGATAGATAGATAGATAGATAGATAGATAGATAGGAACAAACTTAATTGCATTCTATCTGCCTTCAGAAAATTTTAAACAAATAAGAAATTAGAACGATAAGGAGATAAATGTGGCCAGATCCAATTTGGGATTATATGTTTTTGTGCCAAACTTTGCATTCTTTAAAAACTGAAAGGATCCACATTGTGAGCCACTTAATGAGAAGGAAAAAAGGGGGAAGAATAAGATGTAGTTGATCCAAACAAAAAAAGAAATGAATTAGAAAATAAGAAAAATACAATGGTTTAGATTAATGTCCCCCAAACTATTCCTCTCTGCTAAATACATATGAAACCAAGAAAAAAAAACTTGTGTGTGTGTCTTTTTTTTTTTTTTTTAAATTAAAGCCATTTGGAGAAAGGTATTTTCTCTAAGCAGCAAATACATGAGACATTCCCAGAGCGAAAATATTTCTTGAATGTCAGCCTCGGAAGGAAGCCAGGAAGCCAGAAGCAGATCTCCCCATGGAAGAGGGCTGTTTCCTCCTTCTTGGTGATGGTTACACTCTTTACTGGGGTCATACTCCCACAATCCTCTTCAGGCAGATTGTGCAGCCAGCCAGTCCATGTCAAGGTGAGCAATGTATGCTGATCCCAGCACTAATTTTTATTCTTCAACTCCAGGGACTCTCAGATGCCTCAAACTGCCGGGTACAGCACTTCGCTTTTTTTTTTTTTTTTTTTTTAATTCTGGGAATAGAACTCACAGCCTTAGCCAGGTCTAGTGGCACAAACCTTTAATCCCAGCACTCAGAAGGTGAAGGCAGGCAGATCTCTGTGAGTTTGAGGACAGCCTGTTCTACAAAGCGAGTCCAGGACAGTCAGGACTCTGTGTAACAGAGGAACCCTGTCTCAGAAAAAAAAAAAAAAATCATAGCCTTGTTCCTGCTAGGTGAGCTCTCTACCACTGAGCTGCATTTCCACAGCAACTTGCCTTTGAAACTAAAAACTAATTTTACACCGGGGTTGGTGTAATGGGCACTGGGGCTTTTTGGAAAGTATTCCAGTTCTCCTTGAGCTCTCCACCTTGTCCCTCATACTAAGACAGCCATGGGATTTGCTCTGACTAACGGCGGGTAAGTTTCAACTATGCGTGTCTTCCAGGTAAATGTCTTCAAGAGCTGGTCACGGTCAAAGTCAATCAAACACCGACAAGCTTTCAGAAAAAAAAAATAAAGTTTGAGAACAAACAAGAATCAGACTTCAGTCCAGGATAGTTGTGCTCTCTGGGATAGTTGCGTTCTCTGGGAGGACAAAGGAAAGGTTAGCGGCTTAATTAAGACAGAGAAATCAACAATAATTTTTAAGGAAAGATGGCTTTTTGAGACAGCTGTGATTAACAAGTGGTAGCAATCATTAGATACAGTTTCTATTAAGATTGACAACTCTGTCATTGGTTTCTTTGGTTGGTTGGTTCTTTTTTATAGACAGGGTTTCTCTGCATAGCCCTGGCAGTCCTGGAACTCATTCTGTAGACGAGGGCAGTCTCAGATTCACAGAGATCTGCCTGCCTCTGCCTCCCAAGTGCTAGGATTAAAGGCGTGCACCAACATGTCCTGGCTCTGTCATCAGTTTTTAAGTACAGCTAATTCAAATTAATCCTAAGGACAGGACTGGTGGCTGCTACAACAGTGGTTCAGAGACTTTCTTCTGGAGCAACAGCTACGCTTTAAACACTCCCTTCTTTCTCCTGTGACTTTTTTGGCTCCACTTTGGTAGGATGTGACAAGGTACAATTGTGTTTTGTACAATAATTTTCATAACAGTGATGTCACCAATCTCCCTTTCCCCATATTGATCAGCCATGTTCCGGTTGGTGGAAGTCCATTTTCCAAGTTCCCCGAGTGTGCATGAGGTTCAGACAAGCTGCTGGAGTGATGAACCGTGGCTTTAAGTTTGGTACCACTGTATAACTGTTGCTTAGAATATCAGAGGAGCTATAACTAAAGCCAACAGATAGTCCAAACAAAATTTATTTCATTTAGAGAAACTTTTTAAATGATTTATTCTTTTTTTATGTGCATTGGTGTTTTGCCTGTATGTTTGTCTGTGTGAGGGTGCCAAATCCCCTGGAGCTGGCTTATAGACAGGTGTGAGCTGCCATATGGGTGCTGGGAATTGAACCTGGGACTTCTGGAAGAGCAGCCAGTGCTCTGACCCACCGAACCATAGAGGAACATTTTAAATAGAAGAAGAAACAATTTTGCTCCTAAAAATCCTACCAACCATTCTTGTGATGTAGCTCACCAAACACACGTTACCCAAATAAGTGCTTTGGCACTGGCAAGATTCGGAGTGTCTCACTAATAGTTAAATATTACATGGTTTACATACCCTAAATTTCATATACACTTTCAAATAGTTTTATTTTTGAAATGCTGTTTTGAATTTCTGGTGTTCATATTAGATCTACCTGAATATAAGAGTAACTACTTGCTTTTCAATATGTAAATATGAAAATATACAAGTAGGACTCAGGATTCACCTAAAGAAGTTTAGCTTGAGATCAACTAAATCACACTAGAAACATAAAATGATGTTTTATGGGACATCACATGATTCAGTGCTATTCACCTGAAATCCCAGGTTTGTTTACTTGAGTTCAATTGAGAATTATGGGCCAAGTCTCTTCAGAGCTGTTTCCAATTCAGTTAAGAACAAGTCTGAATATTGAGTTTGCTCCATCAAAGTAACCTTTATTTGGGGTAAACATTAGGGAAGCAAGTATCTGACCTTAGCATGCTTTGTTGAGTGTTGTGTAAAGTTTATAGAGATTATTTGTATCCTAAAACACACATCACGGTGTTCCCAAATATATTCAGGCCCACTGTTCTCAAAGACATCCCAAAATGTACATTAAAATTCAACTCGCATTTCATGTGGGAAATACTGCCTTCTGTCCATCTTACATCCAGTGCTGAAAACCAATAGAGCACTGTTTAAAATAAATATGAATAAGCATTTTATTATATAAAATTTATTATATAAAATGCTTATTAATTATGAATAAGATTTTACTCCTCTGAGTTTTTCTTTTCCTTCCTTTCTTCCTTCCTTCCTTCCTTCCTTCCTTCCTTCCTTCCTTCCTTCCTTCCTTCCTTCCTTCCTTTCTTTCTCCCTTCCTTTCTTTCTTTCTTTCTTTCTTTCTTTCTTTCTTTCTTTCTTTCCTTCTTGGTAAGATATAAGGTATCTCAGCTTTTGTGCTGAGCCAGCTGTAACAAACCACGCACTTCTGAGCTTTCACAAAAGGAGCAGAACCAGACGACAGAACCGTTTCTCTCTAGGCTGGGCTGACTCGGAACATCTCCATAAGGGTGTCCTAAGGCAGCTTATGCTCACGTGTCCCAGAATGAACTTGCCACTTGCCTCTCAGAACTGTGATCCACAGTCCCAGTCACCTCTCATATCCAACCTCCACTGATTCCACGACTCAGCTCTGGTCTCACCCGGGGCTGCTCTGTCCTAGTTTTTACCTCCCTAACAGGCCTGCTGCCTTCAGTATCTCCGTGTACCAGCCATGTTTCCATCAACTTCAGCTCCTTAAAGCACAGGATCCAGGATGTCAGAATCCAGGATCCTGGTGCTGCTGTTCAGTGTCATAGGGTGCACTACTCCAGTCCCCTGCTTTGTGTTCCTAAAGCCAAGCTGGATGAAGGACAGCAGGAAACCCTCCAGCCCTCCAGCTATGACTCCAATGTCAACCAAGTGGAGCCTTAAAGGAAGGCCTACGAATGCATATTCTCTGCTTGCTTCCATTGTCACTCCAGACATCTACTTCTTCGACCAATGGCATCGCCCTGTCCGGGTACACCTTCCGGGCATACCTAATCTCAGTGGATCTTATACTGTAATTTATTTTTCAATACTGGAGATTGACTTCAGAGCTTTGTACCGCGAGGTGTGTACTCACTACTGAGCCATTTTCATTTTCCATGTCGAGATAGGTTCTTACCTAGTTGCCCAGGCTGGCCTCAAACTCACTTTACTAACAGGTAATCCTTCAAGTTATGATCCTCCTGTCTCAGCCTCCAAAGAAGTTGAGATTCCAGGCTTGCTCTACTCAGCCAGCTTCTAGAATATACTTTTCAGTCCTCCTTCTGATTTTCCTTTTTTCCTCCTTTCAGACAGAAAGCATCTTCTTTCCTTTCCGTTGAAGTCTTCCTTGTTCCTTATTCCCATATTGTCCCTGCGCAATAGCAAAAACAGAGTGTGTAAGGGGCCCAGAACTTCGGGCCCCTTAGAGAGAAGGACCACACAGACCAGGAAGACCAGTTAGGGGTTTCACAAGTGAAAGAAATAACTTTCAAGCGAGCCAATGACTTGCCATATTTGCTAGTGTTACCGTAGGTAAACTACATAAAACAAACATTCTTTAAAAACAAACATAAAAGCCCTGTTTCTGATAGAGGTTCTCAAGGTTAATAAGGCGATTAAAGTTGTTCACATCAGACAGCTGTGATGGCAAAGCTCCTGAAGGAATTAAGAATGTGTTTTCTACAGGGGTCATCGATGGCCATAGCGTTTCTGAACTTGTCTGAGCCATTGGACAATATGTCCATGATATTCTCTTGTCAAAGAAGAAAAATTACAAGATAAAAATAAAATGAAGTGAATTATTTACAGATGGGCTGAACTTACTCTAAAAGGATTCTCAGGCCCTGGTACAGTTCTTCGGTAATTCCAGAAACATGCAAAGCAGCTGACAGATGTGGGACATCTTTTGTACATGGTTGTTTTGCTACTAGCAAGACAGAAACCAAGGGTAAGTAAAACACTCCTCCTAGAAACGAGAGTTGAGAAATAAGTGGAAGAATCTAGAAACAGAGCATCCTAGGAATGCATCTACGAGCAGGATGGCTTTTTGTTTCTATCTCTCTCCTGTCTGCCCTTTTCCTCCCATGGGGACAGGCTGGAGTTGTTCCTTTTAAGACGTGATGTTTTAGTCAAGAAGACACTAGTTTTGTCTTCTGTTCCCTACGAAGGAGTTTGGCCTAATGTTGCCAGTCAGCTGTCATATTTTGTTCTTATTTCTGTTGATAAATACAATAGTTTAGATTAATTCAACACACACACACACACCTCAAAAAAGAGCTGTAACAGAATTACAGTGGGAGGTAAACCAAGGAAGAATAAATCAGGTGGGTGTGGGAACAGAGGCAAAACCACCAGAAAAGAGGTCCACTTTTTTAGGTGACTTGAAATCTTAGGGGCATGGAGGTGGTAGTCTAGATACACCCACATCCATATTTAATAATTACTGGGGTCACTTGGAATACAGACACTGAGAAAGTAGAATAGCGGTTTTCAAGCCTTTACCCAAATGGGTCAACATGGAAACACTCTGGCTGAAAGGGTTTCTTCACACACCTCTCGGAAAGCCTGAGGCTATTGGGACACAGTTTGAAAACCACATTTGTGTCCCAGGGAGTACTGTTCGGCACAAGGCTGCTCCTACAAATTTGATGCCATGCGGTATTCTTAGGTTTCTCCTGGTGTAATCTTCTGGCCACTCTCAAAGACATTGGGGCCTGCCAGTCATTCCTCTGTTTCCATGGACAGCCCTCTTTGTCTTATTACCCACATCCCCTCGCTCATCTCCCTACTGCTGGTCTCTGTCACTTCCAGTACGCGCTGGACACAGAAAACAGACTAACTGTTCTCCTAAAGCACTGTTGTAATACTCTCTTGCTCAAGGAGTCCACAGAAGTACCCACTTACCACTGCTTTATTCATGCGTCCCCTTGCCACATCCTGCCCTTCTACAGTCTGTTGTAACTCACCGTGACGTCTCTCACCTTCAGCCTTACACAGCCTGTCCATTGCCTTGACCACTCTCTGTACATACTGCCCTCCCCCTCTTGTCACCTGGTGACTCCTACTGCCTGTCCTTATACATCACATCCTTAGAAAGAAGATGGATCCATGCCCCCATCTTGCGCAAGCTCACGTCACTCGATGGTGGGAGATAATGACCATAATTTCAAGGGCTTCTTGTATTGTCTCAGTCAAGGATGGTTTAACCACAGGACATATATTCCCAAATCATGTGTTGTCACATTATATATTTGTTGACTGGATTAGTTCAACACAAATATTTGTTGACTAGATGACTGAATGAATATGTGAATTTATCCTTTGATAGTATATGACCCTTTGAATAGATGACTGAATGGATTTACCCATTGATAATATACGGTCCTTTGTGGCATACTTTCAGGGGACCTTCCAGTTGTGACTCCCATGAATGGGGCCACAAGTGAATGTTTCTCTCATCTTTTGGTGATGGGATACCAAGACAGGAATCATAGACTTTTGGAAACAAGGCACTCTTTGCACAAAGGGAGGCGTTGCAAGTCTGTATTGAATAAAGGCTATAATTTTGGCTATAATTTCCCTGGTAGATTTAGTGCTAGAAGACAAAACCCTAAGAGCAGGAAAAATGGCTTATCTCTCCTTCTTGCAGTCAAGGTATTATATGTAGACAGTGGCCAGACCTTAGCTTTATCTTGCTCTTTGGAATCCGCTGTTCTGTTGAGCAAGAACTTGCCAAGAGTCTCAGAACTAGCCCAACCATGCCTGGAACCTAGTTCTTGCTGCTCCCAACCTTTCCTCCCTGCTGTTCTCAGAAAGGCCATTGCTAGTTCAACCTAACACATGCAGTGCTTCCCCTCTGGCTCACCACCATGACCTTTGATTCTGGGAAAGCAAGAGGCCAAGGCCAGAACACTTCCTCCTGACTCAAACTTCCAGCCCAGCAAAAGCCCTGTGTGCAGTGGGCAGGGCACGGGTAAGGTAAGAGTCAGGACAGGCAAACCAGGGCAAGCAACAAGAGACCCATCGCCACACATGTCCCTTTTCTCCTGGGACTTCAGAGACAGCTTCACTTTGTTATTAGTTTTCTAATCCTTTGGGACTCTTGAGGGTAAACGGTGCCTTGGATGACTGCAAACACCCAACAAAAGCAGGATGAACATCAAAGGTCTGCCATAGCCTTACTATAAAGAATGAAAAGTCCTCGTCTGCCTAAACCAGTTTTACTGCCTCGCCCTGTGGTCTCATTGTGGACCTGGAAGTGTGGAAGGAAGGCCATGACTGGGAGGCCAGAAAGAGAGACAGGTCACCAAAGCAAACCTGGTCTAGAAACCACCCCTAAAACAGAGACACTACAGCTCCGTTTCACCCAAACAGTGAAACAGCGGAACTACACGAGGGCGTGGCCAGAAAGAGTCAGTTCATTTGCATGGAGGGAATTACATGCCAAAGAAACTGAATGCATGGTGACTCAGCCCCACCGCTCAAGGCTGAACATCAGCAATCAGCAATATGGTTGGAATTACATCCTGAGCCAATGGAAGCAAAGTGGCTCCCCCTAAAAGTACACTCCTCTGCCTTCAGGCTCATCCCCTACAGAGGCAGTTCTTTCTTTCACTGCCATGCCCACTGCTCTCTTTGGAGTGCACTAAATAAACTTGTTCTCCTTCTACTCTGGTCTAAAGATGCAATTCTTCCATCCGCCATCAAATTTCTCACCACAGGAAGCTGCAGAGGCCCTTAAATGCCCTTTGAACTTAAAGTCCAGGGTTAAACACTGCACAAGGCTCCCAGAGACAATCCTTTTCCCAAGGGTTTTATTGTTAAGACCTTGGTTTGCAAATGGAAGAGTCAAAGTTCTTTTTTATTTTCTTAGCTGTGTAATAAGAAATGCTAAGTTATCTATAGGATTCCTTTCAGATTATTCTTTGCTGTGCAGACTTAGTCAGTTCTGGTTAGCTCCCCTGGTTAGCTTCATGGCTCCTTGCCGTGAAGATGGACAGATACTACTCCTGGCCATGGGTATTGGCACTGAAGATTCCTCTGGAAACACAGCTCTTTTACTGTTACTGCCCATGAATCAAGAAGAAACTGATAGCTAATTAAATAGTTAACTAGTACTCACTGCACAAGGACAATTAGCCTCTTTTCTTATTTCATTTTCCTTTCATTCATCTGTTTGCTCTCAGGAATCAAGAAGCTTACAACTTAGGGGACTTAAAATATTGGAGAATGTATATTTAGGAGGCTTCTGTTGAAGATGTCAAAGAAACAAAGAAAAGCCATAGCATTATTTCAGGGTGCTTCAAAGCTCAAGCAGGCCTCAAGCTCGTCTGTAGCACTGAACCTTTGAACTGGCCTGCAGACCTGCACATGCTAAGCTGCAAGCTGACCTTTGGACTGAGCCAGAGCTCGTTTTCTGCAACACTGTGTTCACATCTGCTATCCTCCCATACAACAGACTCCTTTCCCCCAAACTGCCCAGACATTTAGACCACACACAATCCCTTTCACAGAAAACAGATTAGCTTTTGTCAGCACCAAATCAATTCTCAATCAACAAGTGACTGAATTTCCACCGCCCTTTGTAGTTTAAAGTTACAAACACCAACACCGTTCTGAAAAGCCTGGGACTGTGTACCCCAAACTACTTGAATCTGCTTTACTGAATCTCAGTCCTAACGGGTGCTCAGTACATCTTTGTTCTCATTTGCATTGATTTCATTCTCAGTCAACAGTTGAGACAACAACAACAAAAATCTGGCTCAATCAGACCCAAACGAGGAAGAAACCCTAATAACTCACATGTCCATTATCTGGGATGTGTGCTGCTCAGAAAAGGTCACCCCAGGAGCACAGCTCACTTAGGGGTACTATTCTATTTCTCCACTTGCCATCTAAGGTGCTGGATACTTTCTAAAGCTGGTTTCAGGAGAATGGGGTATAAATATGATCAAAATATATTGTATACATGTATGCACTCCTCAAAGAATAAATAAATGTATCGTTTTAAAAACTAAAAGTATACTGGTTTCCTTTCCTAATCCCTTAACCGCCACAATCAACTCCACTCCTAAAACCATAGGTTTCCTTCCTCATGTGGGGTTGGAGGGAGAAGATTTTTGCTCTATAACTCCAGGAAAAGACCCAGGGATTCTTCTGGCTTCAGGGATACTGCTGGCCTCTGTACTGGGTCTTAATAGGAAATTCCTTAAACCCCAAAGAGAGGTTTCTGAAAAGAAAAAGGGAAAGCCAGCTTCATGATTCCTCCTATTTAAATTGTGGGCAGAGCTCCCTTGCAGTGCAATTGTGAGACTCGAAGTCATACCTCAAAGTTCCTAGCATACAATGTATATTAAGCACCTGTGGCTTAATACACTGAAAACACAGAGATTTACGTTACACTTCACAACAGCAAAATTACAGTTATGAAGTAGCAACAAAAATAATTTTATGGCTCAGATCACCACAAGATGAGGAACTGCATTGAAGGGTCGCAGCATTAGGAAGGCTGAGAGCCACTGACTGGTAAAGTTACCAGCCTGGGATAATACAAAGATTGTGCGAGACTGTGTGCTTTCTAAAACAGAGCAGCTTAAGATAAGATCAGAGACATGAACATTTGAGAGGAATAATATCAGATCAGAACCATGCTGACAAGACTGGAGTCTGCACTGGTCTAAGGCATGCCCCCTGCGATTCATACATCTGTGCTTTCCCAGAAGACAGCCCTTTCCAGGGAAGATGACTCTAGGGGGACAATCTGGCATACAAGCTTGGTTCAAGGTAGCAGCGCCGAGTCAGAGAGAAAGTGATAAACCAGGAACTTTTCTTCTCAGGCCATCTAAAGGGTTGGGTCAGAAATGGGGAGGTAGAGTAGGAAAGGAAGAAGGGGACTCATTTGGGAGTTGGGACATGGGGAATCTCAGGCAGCCACTGTGGAAGCCCCCGAGGAGAGCTGGAAGGCATTGGTGGCTTCTTGCTTAAGGTGTGGATTGGAAAAGGCCAGAATAGTTAGAGCCATCTCCACCCAAAATGGGTGGATGACATCACATTGAGTGGCCACGAGAGAGGGGCGGGTCAGTACCAATGACTGCAGAAGTAGGAGACACACTCCAGGGCTTGAAGAGCAGCCATTGCAGCCCCTGTGGAAGAGTGTCTATCCTCTATATGACACTCTAGCAGGAGCCATTTTTATGCCCAGTTTGTGAGACCCCTGAAGACCACCAGGAATTGACTCTGCTGCAAAACACATGAGGGTTTATTTAATACAAGCTTGAGCCCAGGTCACAAACCTTCCTGTGGAAGCAGAAGAGGAATGCAGCGGGGTGGTCTAGGGAAACAAGGTTTTTAAAGGGAAAAACCACAAGTGGCATGTTACATGCCTTGATGTTACCGGATTGGTTTACTTTAGGCACCAAGACCATAAGCGGTTCTGGCCTGGCCATCTGGGCCAGTTTCCTAGCAACTGTATCTCTAGTGGGCAGGAAAAGAATGCAGTAAGGCTAATTCCTCCCTGCAGGTGACTGGACGTGTCTCCACCTGGCTGGCCTTCGTTCAGGCTTGTGCTTTAAACTTTAAGCCAACACCCAAAAAAAACTAATGTTTAATTCTTTAGCCTCTCACCATCTCAGCAGGGAAGTGGAGGGCAGGTGTGCATGGGAGCTCCGAGGCAAGAACACTGGTGTTAGCCCCACGGGGTGGTGGGAACAGCAGGAGCCTTCCACAGTGTTGGCTGGGAGCAAGGTCGGATTCTGATCACTAATTATGTCCCAGAGTCTGAGTCCAAGGAAAACCAGATCACACAAACCCACTACTTCCTCCTGGGCATTACACAGCTGCTTGAGCCAAATTGAACTGCCCTCAAGGAGCCATGATTTCTCTCTCGATGTTCAAAATCAGTAGTCCCCTGTCCCCTATTTTGGTCACATTATATTATACTGGAGCTTTTCATTCCTTCCTTTTTCCTTTTTCTGTTTAAGTAAACACTAAGCACTTTTGGAAAGTTCTCCTTGCTTCTGGCTACCATGGAAGTGAGAGTTCCAGAGGAGTAGCTCTTTAGGGTGTTCATAGTTTTTATATGGTAGGAACTACTTCCAAAACAGCTTTGTCAAAATATTTTGTTTATCATCACTGCTTTCATTATTACTCTCTACTGTCTCTTTCTGACAAAGCTGGGATTTCTTTAGTAAATTTTCTAGTTATAGAGAAAGAATGTGACTATTTAATCTTTTTCAGGACAGAAAAGTCTTTCTTTTAAACATCCTATCCCTTTTCTCTTGGGCCCTCAGAATTGAAACTTTTTTTTTCCAACATATTTTTTGTCTGAGGGAATTCTTTATTCTGTCAAATAGATTTGTTTCCTTATCAGACAGAAATGTGGGCAAAATAAAATGATCTCATTGCATATGATTTTGTATACGAGGGCCAGCGCACCACACTGCAGTGAAACTTGGTTTTATAAATGATTTAGGAAGACTTTTGTTTTTCAGCACCTATTCCCAGTAACACAGACATGTTCTTGTCCTGATATTCAAGTTAGTGTTGATGAGGGAACATCATGTTTGGATATCTAACCTTGTTTTATTTAAGAGAACAAAATAAAAGTCACTTAAGAGTAAGCCAGGCAGGGTGTGGTAGCAAATGCCTTTAATTCCTGCACACCGGAGACAGGTAGATCTCTGTGAATTTGAGGCCAGCTAGTCTACAAAGTGAGTCCAGGACAGCCAGGGCTATTACTCATAGAAACTCTGTTTCAAAACAAACAAACAGAGTGAGCCAATACATTCCTACGTTTCAGTTTATAGGAAAAAAGTGCAAGGCATGGTGATTATCAAAGAGCTTTGATTAAGTGACCACACCCATGGACCCAAAGCCTTCAAGAGATGTAGAATTACCAGCACCCCAGAGCTGCCTCTTAACCTCACTCCATTCCCTACATCAACCAAAAGCACCAGCATCATCAATTATTGCTTTGCCTCTTTTTAGTCTTTGTAAAATTTAATTTGGGGTTTTTAATTTTCACCTGTATTTTCCTGGACAGTCACATTGTTGCAAGTAGCAAGCATGCTTTCATTTTTATTGGTCTATGTTGCTATTATGTAAATATATTACAAGCATTGTGTCCATTTCTGCTTTCCACTTCTGCTGTTTCCCATTCTACCTGCCTGGTCCTCCTCACACAAGGACATTTCAGATGTAAGGAACCTTTTCTTTTGCTCCAGGCCTGTTGATAAAAACTGCTGCTAGCTCCAGGATACCCACTGAGATTCTGGCATCACATGACTAGAGTTATCAATGCTCTAGACAGGAGAATGGAGGGCAGACACACATGCTAGTCTGTTGGCCAAGGATTTTAGAAACTGCCCTAAGAAACTTTGTTCACATTTCATTGGCTGTTATTTGGTAACCTACCCAAAAATAATTATAAAGCTGAGATATGTTCTAGAGAGCTAAGTGTCCAACTAAAAAATACCATCCTGGAGACAGAAACCAGGCTCTTACATGTGCTAGGCAGGAAACCTTCCGTTGAACTATATTCCCAACCCTTTCTGTACCACCAAGCCTGGCAAAATCTTGTAAGCTAAAATACTGGTAGGGAAGAGCAACCAGCCTGGAGCATCCACACAGCTTAATTCAAGTCACGTATTTGGTGCTAGTCCAATCGCTAGCCATTCTGATATTCGGAGATGAATGATACGCAAGCTTAGTCTAGTCTCATGCAGGACAGAGGCCCCGCTCTAGTAAATGTTTCTATCATTCTAGCTAAGTACTAGGGATTTAAGAGAATGCCTGCCCACGCTTCTGTCTTCAGATAGTTGCCACAAAGATGCAACTCTGGTGTAGGTCTTAGCAATTGCAGGTCACCCAGAAAGGCATCCAGGAGGGTGATAGAAGAGGAAAAGTAATCTTGGATGTGAGACTACAGGCTTAGGATGGAGTCAGACCTCTCAAGCCCCCAAAAATGCCAGGGGATAATGAGAAGGCATGACATTGCCGTGTTTCAAATGAGGGTTTCAGGGAGTCTGGGATATTCTTTATATGGAAAGGAATGGTGGGATGAGGCTGGTCAAGGCCTCAATGGCCAAGGGAGGGTAAGACACTGAATACCATGTATGAGCAGGTGCTTCCATCCTGTAATCTCTCTGCAGTACATACCCACAGAGGATTTCTAGTGTGTTAGCAATAAAAGATAGTATCACCAAAAAATACATCCCAATGAGGTCCCAAATTGTAGCCCTCGGAAAATTTACCACAGATTGAGATTTCAGGATTTTGGCCTCTTCTCTGCTTGAACGAGCTGATGGTTTTCCGGAATGGCTTGCTTGGTGTGACTCATCGGCAGCCCCGGGGGCTGAAGTAAGTGCTGGAAGAAAGGAGCAACATTGCCACCACACTGCATTTCTAAATGGCTCCACATTCTTTCCCTTGCAAACTTCCCTTTCCACAGGTATGTCTAGGAGGAGGAAGGAGAATGACTGCAAAGAAAGGAACGGTTACTCTTTCATTATTGTTTTTTTTTCTTTTTTATTGATTATGTTATTTATTCACTTTCTATCCTGATCGCAGGCTTCCTTTCCCCTCCCCTCTCCCAACCCACCCTCTCTCCCTTTCTATGTAGCAGCCTTAACTCTAAATGCTTGACTCCTCACTCTTTCTAAGGAAGGCACATGCTGGTGGAAAGAGGCTTTTAAAAATGCATACTTTGGGCCAGCAAGATGGCTCAGGGGGTAAAAGCACAGAATTCCATCTTTGGAACTACGTGGTAGGAAGAGAAAAATTCCTCCTGCAAGTTATCCTTTGACCCCTACACATGTATCATGGAGCATATGTGAAAGCACATGGGCATGCACACACACACACACACACACACAAAATCTAACTTAAAAATTTTGTAATGTTTATATTACCCATCAAATTTTTGTGTAAGGGGAAATACTCTGAAGAGGATAAAGTGGGATAATAATAGAATAACTGAGGACTCTTTAGCTCAGATATTAAGGTCCTCCTAAGAGGTGATAACTGAGATCATGGATTGGCTTCTTATTGCTGCTGTAACAAAATTGTCAGAGAGTTGGTGACTTAAAATAATGTCACACATTTATACATTTATACTCTCATAATTCTGCAGGTCAAAGGTCACAGGTTAAAGGGTCTAAGTGGGTCTCACTGGGCCAGAATGAAGCTACTAAAAGGCAGCATTTCTTTCCCAGGTTCCAAGGGGAAGCCATGTCCTTACTTGGGCCAACTCTAAGAAGCTCTTGTGTGTGTTCCTTAACCGGTGGCTGTCCTTCTGCAGTGAAAAGCCATGGAGGGTTTCTGGATCTGTATCCACTCCTGATGCTCACACTCCTGCCCCTTCACCATTAGAGTCGCCCTTGTGAGGATATGGAACTTACCTGGGTAACCCAGGCTCATCTTCACAGCTCTGGATCCTCCATCTAAGCATACCTGATGTTCCTTGTGAGATAGTGTAATTTATTTAGAGGTTCTAAGGATCCTAACATGGACGTCTTTAGGGGCCATGGATTCTGCTTCTCGAAATCCCTCATGATGGCACGTTGTCAGCCATGCAGCACGAAGAACCGCATGATGACACATTGTCAGCCAGGCAGCGCGAAGAACAAGGATGAAGACTGTTAGGTAGAAGTGAACACAGCCCTTAATGGGACAGAGATATGCAAACAAGTCCACATCTCTGGAATCTAGTTTTCTAGAGTCTGGAAAGGAGGTTTTTCTTGTGGGTATATCATATGTCAAAGGCAAAACATCCTAAGTTACATAACATGGCTCCCATTCCTGCTTGTCAAAAGAACTACTTATGACCCATCCCTGACACTTCGCCAAAGATTTTGAAAGCATGTACTCTATAAAAACAAAAAGACACATTGGGCCTAAGTTTCAATGACTTTGAAACATTCTGTTGGAAACATCTGCCTTTTGATTGAATGTTGGAATCCATAGACATCAATTCTGAAAGACAAGTAAGCCTTTCTTTATCAGCAAGGAACAGCTGAGTGGGGGAAGGTAGAACATGAAGAATGAAGTCACACCTGAGAGGAGGTTCCTTCAGCTTCTCCAGAAAACAGATTATTTTTTCCACAGGAATAGGTAGGGTTTGTTTTTTAAGTGAAAGAATTATGTGCCCAATTGTAAAACAAAAGTTAATCTCATTTTTTTTTTTTTCAGATCAGGAGGGTCAAGTCAATACTTAACTTGCCCTAATTTTGCTTTGAAACATTGATTGTCTCAAACCAAACACTGAACTATGCTTTCTTTCAAATAAGTCCTTCTTATCTGATGATTTCCCCAGTTTGCATGAACCTAAATATTTACTGACACACCCTGGTCTGCATTCAAACCACACCCTATAGCGCTTAGTAGTCAGCGCAGTGAGGGGAACAGCGTGGGAAACACTAGAAGACTCGGCCTCCTTGTCAAGCTCTCACAACCAGAACCAGGTATCAGCTGGCCCCCGAGGATGCTGGGATACAGACTGGTCAACTTACTGTGCGCGTGGCTGGGTCAGCCCCTTCCCACTAGAGAAACCGTGCAGCCACTTAACTCTATTTGTTTAATATCCCCTAACAACTTTAATGTATAATATAAAGATAATAATTTTAATACATCCATAATGTGAAAAAAAAAATCCTCCCAATCTATTATTTACTAAGCAACAACTGTTGAGTGCTTCTCTTGGATATCTTCAAGGTCACCCTCCTTTGTGATATAGTGTTACCTCATATTGAGTCATAAAACATGTATCTGTCTGATCTATTTTCCCCTGGCAAATGGCTTTACACTGCCCACAGTGTTGTATGACTCGCAGTTTTCTCTTTGCTCAGTGATCTGAGCACCTTCCATGGCAGCAAGTCAGCGTTTTAAAAAGAGGCCCCCTCTGCAGAACTGCAGACCTCAGGGTTTCTCTGTGGTTCACTGCCTGTGTTGAAAGAGGGAAGTGGAAGTCGCTGTACTGTGTCCAGACAGTGGCTTTGAAGAAGAAGCAATGCAGCGTGTGTGTGTGTGTGTGTGTGTGTGTGTGTGTGTGTGTGTGTCTATGATTCAGCCCTGCACACCCTTTGCCTTTCAGGGTCAGGCTTTCCTTATCACATCATCGCCTGAGACCACCAAAGAACTTTGAAATTTTGAACCAGCGCCCACAGGCCTCTCCCAGCCGAAGAACAGAACTCTTGAATCCGTCATCTTAGTAAATATAATTTTTCACATCCCCCCCACTCACACCCCCAGTCAAGGAATTTCTGTAAGGAAATATGTCATAAAATGAGACATAATTTGAACTCGTTACCATAAATTACCAGCAAAGGGGCAGACCATGTTTGTAAAAGTAGGGTAGACTTGAGACACATCACATGGGTGTTTTTTTTTTTTTTTCATAGATTTTACAATGTGCCAACTGGTTTTCCTTTTGGGGGCACATGAAGAAAGTGTGATTCTCTTAACATATGTGGCAAGCCCTTCACAGAACCTAGTACCTCAAAATATGGGATTGAATTAAGATTCGTACAAAGCTTGATTTTGAAAAGTCGTGGGTCTAAGCTATTGTCTGCAAAGGATGATGGTTCCCCCGATCCCCTAAACACAGAGATGTCCACCTGGCCTCTTCTCTGAGGTGATAATGTGTCTCTCCTCAGAGGTCCCCAAGAACACAAGATGGGAGAACGCTTTTCTGATTGTTTTGGTAGGCCCTGGCCTTGGAGGTTTTTGTTTGTTTGATTGTTTGATTGTTTTAAATTTGATAAATAACAGCTTCTGAGAAAGAAAATGCAAGCTGAGACCCAGTCCCCTCCACCAGCAGTAGTCTGACCTTAGAGAGTTTCTATGACATGAGGACTGGAAGCTTCAATGTAGAGCAGACTTGCTCGCTTTGTTTTTGGGACAGCTCCCTTGAGCGATAGCTGCACACCATGTGATTCATTCTAACTTGGCTTTGGGTTCAAGTTTCTCAACTTCGCAGGGAATCAGCCTTCCTCTCTGTAGAAGGGGGCTAAAACTAATAGGAATCCCTCTGATTTGCTAAACAAATGCATCAAATGACAAAATGCATCAAATGCATGTGTGCAGCCTGATCCAAGAAGTTAAATGATAGCAAAAACAGAAAAACAATATTTTGTCTTTCTACACTCAGTTGTGCCATTGGGTTTTCTGGTCAGAGGAATTCTGTTATTCTAAGCTGATGATGGAAATATTTACATTTTTGATTTATGTATTTAAAATACCAAATTCAGTTCAGTTGGATGTGATATCAGTCTCTCTTAATGAAAAGTATGGTCGACGACAGATTAGAGTTTTGGGCCCATAGGAGATCCCTGTGCTATCTTATGTGCTCACTCAGTGACATGGCTTCAGCAGAGACCCCCTGATGTCCCCTCAGGCTGGTTGATGCAAGGACCTGACAGGTTCCAGGGATCCTGAGGGTTTTCTTTGTCATTTGGGGCCACAGAAGCCACTTTCTATATTTCTGCTTTCCTCCAAATGTTCAGACAACAGGGCACCTGTGGATTTTAATTTTCTAGGGCCCCAGAGGACAAGGGACAGAATCTCATTGTCACTCTCAGATGGCAAACAGCAGCTCCCCCGACCCCCACCCTAGGATTTTTTGGAGGTAAAAGGAGAAGCTGAATACTGTTCTGAACTATCTCACCCTCGCCACACTCTCTCTGCTCCTGTTTCTTGCTAAGGTTGCACGGACAGCACAAGATGGTGAGCTTTTTGTTCCGTTGATTTCCATTCATATTGACTAGGCCCCAGCCTTAGGCAAATAAGAGACCTTCGAATGGAGGGTTGCATGGGAAGTGAGCTGAAGGAAGACAAATAGGACTTTGCTTACAGGCTGCTGTTCTGCCTTAGCCATCAGAGCTCGTAGCTCCCTGTATTTATATCACTCGGTGCCTCATAGTCTCTCAGCTCCCCTACCTTAAAAACAAAAAGACAAAACAAGAGAGCCGCTTATTTTTCTAAATTCAGGTCTGCGGCCTATTTTCCTTCCCTGGAAGACAGGGTATGTGGCACGTAAAGAGTCATAATTCAAGCTTCGAAACTCTCATCCCCCCGCCTCTTGCCTCCATTTTTTGATCTTGGTTGCACTGTAGAGAGAGCTCTCCCCAGCCCTGTACAAGAGATACAGGTTGAATAAAGTGCCCCCTCCTCACATTTTAAATGTTGAGCCTCCACCTGGCTTCCTGGACCTCAGAACGTGACTTTATTTGGGAGTAAGGAAGAGCTGATGCAGTCAGTTCATTTAAGATGAGGTCACACCGTATCATATGGTGCGTCCCTAATCTAAAATGACTAACGTGCTGTCTTTTTATACAGGGGAAATGTGGACAAAGACAAACAGCTTGGAAAATGTGAGGTAAAGATGAAGGCACAGGGTGGGTCGTGCTTCTACTGGCCAAGGATAGCTAGAAATCACTATCAAAGTACTAGAAATCAGGAGAAAGGCTGGGAACAGGCTCAGCCTTCGGAAGGAAGAAATTGTGCCAACACCTTGATCTTGAACTTTCAGCTTTCAGAGCCATGAGATAATACATTTCCGACATTTAAACTGCCAATTTGTGGCACTTTGTGAAGGCAGCCCTGGGAACCTAACTCGTGGAACAAATTGTTTCGTCTTCCCAATCCACCCTCTTTTCACCCTTCCCCTCCCCCCAACCTCTGAAGAAGCAGCCATGTTGAACGACATGTCATCCTCCTCTGGTTAGAGTTCACTGGCATCTTCAACTGAAAACATAAATCATGAGAACTGCCAACAGCTGTGTTCCCACCCAGAAGAAAAGCAGTCAGCCACAAGACAAGGCTAGCACCCTGAGATGCAGAGGCCAGTCTGGGAGTCAGAGAGCTAGCTGGTCGCTCTCCAGCTCTGGGCTCTGTCTGTGCCCAAGACTTGAGCTGCCTCTGAACTTGGCTCTGACTTGAATTCCAGCAAGCTGTAATGACCACCCAGAAAATTCATCTTTTTCGCTAAACCTGATTCTTATTAAGTTTATAAGACTTACAATTCAGACTTCTATCTAACATAGTCTCCAAAATTTATGGCCTCTCATTTTTCACAGTAAGTTGCTGTAAGAACTGCATCTTCACACACACGTGGGTGCTGGATCCAGAGAAGAACACGGCTAAGAGTGCATGAGAAAGCACACAGCCGAGTGTGTTAACTCATGACAAATGTCTGAGGAGCATCAACTTAAAAGAGAAAGGGTTAGTTTTCGCTTGTGGTTTCAGAGGCCTCGTCGCCATTAGGCCTGTGGCCAGATAATACAATATATCTTGGCAGGAGGGAGCGGTAGAGAAACTCCACCCAATCTGTGGCTGCTAGGAAGCAAAGAAAACAACAGGAGGGCACTCAGGTCCCAATACTGTCCAAGGGCACACTGCAATGATTTACTTCTTCTAACTGGGCCCTACGCAAAGGTTCTACCACCTCCAGTACCAACATGCCAGTGTGTTATGAGCCATGAATGCATTGTCATTCCTAAGGTCAGCACCCTGAGGAACCAGTCACCTTCCACGCCTCCTGCCTCTAAACACTGCTGAACTGGGAACCAGGTCTTCAGCATGTGCTTTAGGGGTACATCTCACAACGAAAACATAATGGTAAGTTTTCTTTTTTCTTTTTGCCAATCTCATTCTTTTTTTTTTTTTTGCAACCTGCAAGCTTTATTTTTTTTTTAATTTTTTGTATTAATCACAGGTTATTTACTTTGTATCCCAGCCATAGCCCCCCTCATTCCCTCCCAATCCCATCCTCCCTCCCTCATCTCCTCCCTGCCCCTTTCCAAGTCCACTGATGGGGAGGTTCTTCTCCCCTTCCATCTGACCCTAGCTTATCAGGTCTCTTCAGGACTGGCTACAATGTCCTCTTTTGTGGCCTAGCAAGGCTGCTCCTCCCTGGGGGGGGCGGGGTGGAGGGGAGGATCAAAGAGCTTGCCATTGAGTTCATGTCAGAAATAGTCCCTGTTCCCTTACTAGAGAACCCACTTGGATACTGAGCTACCACGGGCTATATCCGAGCAGGGGTTCTAGGTTATACCCACACATGGTCCTTGTTTGGAGAAAGACCCCTGTGCCCTGATATATTTGGTCCTTGTGGAGCTCCTGTCCTCTCCAGGTCTTACTAATTCCCCCTTCTTTCATATGATTCCCTGCACTCTGCCGAAGGTTTGGTTATGAGTCTTAATATCTGCTTTGATACACTGCTAGGTAGAGTCTTTCAGAGGCCCTGGTAAGTTTTCCTAAAGCATTCATCCTTAAGTGAAATTTTAAGCCAGCATAAAATGTAAAAAAATTAGCATGAAATCTTTACCTTTTAGAATAGACCCCAAAGTTATTCATGAGCAGGAAATTTCATTAACATATATGAGTGCTTGTTATACATAAAATCAGTATTATCCCTTCATCCAGATGCCAGGACAATCACTTTAACTATTAGATTTATATTAGTTTTATTTTCAGAGCATATATTTGCCTTGTGATAAACATCAAAAACTTGGTACTCTGCACAAAAAATATATGTGATATTTAGTACATAAGCAAAAGGCCTTTTCCCGTTGGCTCATTATGTTTTTTTAATTCTCAGAAATTCTTAGTTTGAATTCTGATTTATGTACTTTTTAATGGCTTCTGATGTGTGTAGATTAAGTCTCAAAGTCTTCCAGCTGTAGATCAGAGAGGGATAAGCAAATGAAATCCTCACACTGTTTTGCATGCTAACTGAGGAATGTGTGAGTTTTCTGACCCAGCGTAGCATTTTTTTTTCCTAGAACTCAGTCAAGAGTACACGAACTGTTTATAATCACACACACTTTCTATGAGCCAGACATCCAAGCGTGGACGACATGGGTGGCTTTGCCTCCAAGTTTCAAATGAAATGAGAATGTGTAGAAGGCTTTGTTCTCAAGGCTGTGCAGCAATGGGAAGCAATAGATTCTTTAGGGGTTTCAGCCCAGTGGGAGGAAGTTAGACTGTTAAGGGTGTGGATTTGTGAGGGGTATGAAGACCTGTTTCATTTCTCAGCTGTTGTAAGCCAAAAGCTTCTATTGTAACGTTCTTGATACACTGTCTCACCACAGGCTTTAAAATGACCAGGCGACTGACAGAATCCTCTGAAACTGTGAGGAAATTAGTCTCTCTACTTTTAAGCAAATTGTGTCAGGTGTTTTGTTACAGTAAAGGAAACCTGATCTCTGATACGAGATTTGACTAGAGACAAATCTGAAATATTCACTTCCAAGGTGGTGGTGGTGGTGGTGTTTTGCTGCTGGCGTGGGAGCTCAGTCCTCAGCACGTGGCCTTCATGCATGTCCTTGACATGACAGTTGGCTTCATGGGGGTGAGTAAGCCAATGAAGCAAAGCCAGAAGCTGCAGCTAGGTGTGATGGGAAATACCTGTTCTTCCCAGCCCTTGGGAGGTAAAGAAAAGAGGATGGTGAATTTGAGGCCAGCTTGGGCTACATTGTGAGTTCAAGTTCACCATAGGCTATATAGCAAGAGTCTGTCTCAAAATAAAGCCACAATAACAACAACAACAAAAGACTGAACCAGAAAAATGTTGTGACCTAGCCTTGGGTGTCATTTCTACTTATTGGTTAAACATATCATCACCATTCAGTGTGGAGGAGTGACAATACGGAGAGAAAAGCCATAAGTAGGGGTCATTCAAAGTCTTTTATTATTATTATTATTATTATTATTCTGAGTGTTAATGAAACACCTTACATAAATATGCTTTTAAAACAAATACAGTTAAGAAAAATTTAACGACTCAATAATAGTTTGAAAATTCTGGGATAGAGAGAAACTTGGATATCACCTGGATTAACTTGGTCTCTGAGACCACCACCCAGAAAGGTCACAATGCTTCTCTAACTTCATGCCTACAGCAAATTAGTGACCAAAGCAGGCTCAGTTCCAGTCCCCTTCACTTGTGCTTAGGGCTCGTGGTGATAGGCTGTCCTGGAATTCACTGTCCATTCTGACCTCTCTCTCTGCTAGAACGCCTTCCGACTGCAGTTGCTGGAGACTCTAAGCCTGTGGTCCCCGGGAGTTTCCTTTTGTTATCTAGGTTCAGATGGTCCTACTGCTGGTGTGAGTTCTGGGAGTCGGCTTCTGCAGCCTAGGTTGCTTGTCAGCAAGGATGAATGCTATAGCTTTAATGGAACACATAAGTGTCATATGGAAAAGACTCCATGCAATGATATTGAAAGGTAGAACCATAAACAGGCAGAGCCCCTGTGAATGGATTTATGCTGCTATCGTGGAAGTGGGTTCTCACGGGAAAAACTTCCTGATAAAAGGATGATGCTACCTATACCATCCTTCTCTCCCTGCCCCTCTCCTCTCCTCATCTTTTTCTTCCTTCTCTACTCTCATCCCTCTGCCTCTCATACAATGACGGAGCAAAAAAAACAATAAAAACAAAACAAAACAAACAAACAAATCCCTGAGATGATGTTGACACCTGGATCTTGAATTTCCCAGGCTCTATAATTATGAGAAATAAATTTATTTTCTTTGTCAGTTACCCAATCTTCTGGATTTCCTGCTGTAGCACCATAAATAGACTAAGACGGTGGTCATGGTGGAGTGGGGGTCTTCAGGGGTAGAAGCTGTTGAGCTCTTTGTGCTCCGGTCACTGGGTGGTTAGAGCCAGGCAATCGGGCTCAGAGGAATTAGTGTGGTCCTAGCAGGTGTGCCACGGCTTTAAGCCTAAAGATTGTAGGAGTGATTCCCTATCTTTAAGAGCAAATTAGCTAATGTGCTTCTGAAGCCAAGCATTTCAGTGGTGACCTCATAGGTGGCAGGGTAAGTGAGAATGAAAAAAGCAGTTTGACACTCCCAAATAGGTCCCACTGGCACTGGGAACTAGCCACACCCCTTGGAGGTGAGCTAACTAGCCCGGCCCTTGGAGGTGGGCTACAGCCTTCCGTTACATAAACAAGTTCCTAAGACGTCAGCCTGGCCAAGGTTCTTCTGTTGACCATAACACAACAGATCATAAACAAGAGCACTCCGTACCATGTCTGAGAACAGGTGAAAGTCTGGCCGTTGTCTAGACCACAGAAATGACTAAACAGCCCTTGTTGCTAATCTGAGAGCGTTCTGAGTCATTGCCAACAATAACTGCAGCCTCCCCTCTTTTTAGGTAAGCTTTACAGAGACCGGATCATAGGCTCACCTGGCAGCGTCCAACCCAGACCAAAGCCCTCTTTCCTTCTCCTCTCCCCGCATCGCTGACTGCAAGCCTCCCTCCCAAACCTCCTCTTCCTTAGAGGGTTCCCCAGGGCTCCCCATGATTTCTGGTTTCTCTCCCTGAGACAAATAATGACTAGCAGCTCATTCAGATGGCTTTTTGGCTGAAAGACATTACAATGCAGTGCCTGCCTCAAAAACCTTGGGCTTTGAAAGTGTTAAATGTTAATTACAGTGGTTATAGCCTATGAATAGATGAACAATTTAATGAAGAATTGTTATGTATCATCTGTGCTTTACGTAAAAGTAAACATGCCATTGGACCTGCTTTATGTCACTAAAAACAATTAGGTACATAAAATGGCAAAAATGAAAGAAAGAAAAGACAGTCATAAATGAAGAGGAAATCATAAGCACACAGGGCATTACATATTAGAGAAACCAATCATGTAGTAAACTGGATAATAATACAATGTCTTCAATGTTCAAAATGTGCCAGGCACTCGTAATAGCCATTTATACACAATACTGACAACCACAAAATAGGTATTTTAATTCCTACTCTGTAGATGAGAAAATGAAACTTCTAACACCGACATTAGACCTACATTGGCAGAGGCGTCCCGCCTACAGGATAAATACTGCTGACATCCCAATCAAGTGGCTGAAGGCAATCTGCTTATATAACAGAAGTAGAAATAATATGGATATCTCTGAGGGAAAAAAACATCTCCCCAGGTTGGGGAGATGGCTCAGAAGTTAGATCTGAGTTTGAAGTCTACAGAGTAAGCTCCAGGACAGCCACAGCTACACAGAGAAACCTGGAGAAACAAAATGAGAAGAAGAAAAAGAAAAACCAAATTGTCAAAATTATCAACACAGGTACAGAAGATTTATAATGGTAGCGAACTTCAAATCGTCCCATTTCTAATAAAGGAAAGGAATAAAGAAGATTTTCTGGGCAAGGAAAATGTATTAGATGCTTGATATACTTAAATTGACCTTTGCAATCTCACCTGTAAAAAGGAAGAGAGAAAACTTAGTTGAGAAAAATGAAATGACTGTCAAGTTTCCTAACTTTTACCTATTTATTTAACTTTACTTTTCATGTTCTTTGAAACAGTTGCCCGGTAGTTTGTGAAAGACAAGACTGGAGCCATGGCCTGCTCTAGAGGAGGAGGGCAGAGCCTGGATCTGCTGACTCATTTCCTGAAAAGACGGATGCTGACAAACTGAACAAGGAATGATGTTGGGCTGCTCAGTGTTCATATTTGGCCACTGGCTATTTTTCTATAGGAAAACCTTAGACAGGAGCATGATTAATTTTTTACTTTACCTTTGTTCTTCTGAAACAACCTTGGTTCAAGGGACCCACCAGTGACTCAGGGTGAATAGAGCAGTTGTTCTCAACCTGTGGGTCGTGACCTGTTTTGGGGTCAAACAACCCTTTCACAGGCATTGCCTAAGACCATCAGAAAAACCCAGAGTTTTGCATTATGATGCCTAACAGCAGCAAAATTACAGTTATGAAGTAGCAACAAAAACAATTTAATGTTTGGAGGAGTCACCGTGACATGAAGAACTATACTAAAGGATTGCAACAGGAAGAAGGCTGAGAACCACTGAACTAAGGGTAAAACAGAAACATGTGTTACTCTGGTTGTAAGTGACAACAATCTGAATTCTGTGGATAAGGCTACAGTTAGGTGAGGGTGCTGGGGAGAAACAATTGAGTGGCCAGAAGAGCAGGTACACGGATAAAACTCAGAAGAACAAGTGTCTAGAATACAGTCAGCATCCTTCGAATTGTTCGGTTGAATGAAGAAAGCAGAAGGATATCAGGACACTCTCTGACTTTCTTTTCTCAGTGATTCAGATCGTCTTCCTCTGGGAAAATACAGCCACTGACTGACAGTGAGGCTTACGCTGCTAGCTTATGATGCAGATAAGAGAGGTCAAGCTGTCTGAGATCAAGCTCTCTCTGCTTCAGATGGAAAAACCCTACCGGTCTACTAAGCGTGCCAGGACTGGGGCCTCTGCCTCCAGGCTGATGAGTTGTGGGTCAGTGTGGCGAGTGCCAGTAGGAACACTTGAGTTCGCAAACTATGGAGTGTGTGAGGCCAGGCATGGGAGTCGGGGAAGGAGGACTCTAGTGGGTGCAGGGCGGTGTCATCCATCTGCAGAGGCATGTTTTTAGAGGTGGGGCTTAGGAACAATGCTTGTGACTTTGTTGCTTTGCTGGAGTTGTCATAACGAAGGTCCTGGAAGGGAGTAGTAAGTGGCTTAAACACAGAGCTGTTGCATCGTCTCTCTGTAGAATGAGTGTTCAAGACTGGGGTGTCAGTGGAGTGCTTTCCTTTGAGGCCACTCTCTCTTGGCTTCTTGGCTTCAACATTGCTTCCATCCCCAACTGTGTCTTAGTCTCTTCCTGTAATGACACTGATCATATTGGATTGGGTTCTAAGTCTAGCAATCATTTTCACTTAATCACTCCTTGAGGACCCTTAATGCAAGAATCACATTTTTGATTCTTATAGATTTAGCTCATAACAGTCTCCAGTGAGAGTATTATTGAACATGTTCACGACCCAGTGCTCCCAGTGTTTTCTGACTTGGGCATCTGAAAAATGTGGCTACATTTTAGAGAGTTGTCACTGTGGTTTGCCCAGAGGGTCTCATTTCTCCTATCTTCCTGGCTTTTTTAAAGACTTATTTGCTAATGTGCAACCACTGAGTGCATGTATCGGGAGTCCACGTTGTGAATCCTTGTGAGGTCCTTTTTCACAGCTGCATTTTATGTTACCAACTTGTGCTGCCTTTCACGTCCCCCATTTGCAGGCTGTATCACTGTGTGTTAGGAGTCTTCATGTACCCTGTATTTATATTTTTAGAGAACAAAGGAAATGTTAATGGTATGGTAGATAAAGAAACGCATAAATCCATCCGCTATTTTACATTAGTGACGAACATTTTGAGGGAAAGCAGAAGCAGCTTAGATGCTAATAATAAATATTTCTTGCAATGCATCACTTCAAATCATTTTTGGAAAGAAGCAGTGTCTACAGACACTATATAAATTGGGAAAAACAAGATTCGTCACAAAATTATTTTTATAGCCAACAGTAGCTATAAAAATCAATGCCCAAATTAGCACAAACTGGTTTAAAAAATAAGCATGCCTAAATTGATTTTTCCATATATTTGCCTTAGGCAGACAAAGTATGGGAGGAGCTGGACTGTTGCCAGACCTAAAGCATTTCTCTAAGCTCCATCAACTTCTATTAATGGGCAGTGACGCCATGCTGGCTCCCAGCCAGGCCCTGGTGCACTTATAGAGTTGTTCAACTGGCTGGTTGGAAGCAGCCATTGCATCAGAAACATGACAGAACTACAAGGAGAGTTAAGAAATGGGTCCAGAGTGCTGGCTTACCGTGACCACAAAGAACTCATGGCACCCGTGAGGTGACCTCTCGGTGGACAACGGTGAACTGACCAATGCCGGGGATGAATAAACTCCAGCCTCCGCCGAGCTGCCAAGGCACAGAGCCCTGGCATTATGAGCAGCTAGACTGGAAATTAACCCCACGGCCTGGAAGCCATTAGCTTTGTCTCATTCAGTCAATGCAGTAGACTCGCGAATGCATCTACAAAGATGTGTTGGCTTTTTCTGAATTCCCTGCTTTATAGATCGTCTCAAATTACACTCAGCAGTTTGTCCTACCATTGATTCCAAAAGGGCACTTTAAAGAGAATCTAGAGAGTGTGGCCAAGAGCTTGTTAGGGTGGCAGATACCCTGTTCCCAAGTTGCTGTGGGCAGGTGTTGTGACACCCTCTCTCCAAGTTAGAGTAAAGCAGACAGGGTGGGTGAGGGAGAGTGGGAAGGGTGGGAATAACACAAGTACTTGATCCAATAAAGGCTTGTCAAGGTGGAAAAGCTTACAAAGACAGTGGCTGAAATGAAGCATTTATTGCTAAGCCCATAAAGACTTTAAAAAGAAGAATGAAATACAGCCCCAGTTGGCCAATGAAACAGGAAATCTAGGGTATAGTGTGGACTTAGTTAAACTTTAGTTTAATATCAATGTGAGTTCTTTCACTATCATAAACACACAGTATTAATGTTAATAGTCAGGGGATTGAGTGTGAGACAGAGGGAAGCTTCCTGGACGTCTGAAATTTTCTTTATCTTCCCAAGAATTCTTTGAATCTACAGACATTCCAAAATATAAAGATTGTTCTGCATGCGTGCTCTAATAAATTTGCTTTAAAATAGTCAGAGAGACAAAGGGAAATATTTTAGCCGGTATTTGTAGAAATAAAAAGTCAAACTAAGACTTAATGACTGCTTTTGGCTTTACACACGTAGACTGGTGCTGTCCCTTCTACTTCCTTGCTGGTTAAAGTTTCCACAATGAGCCATTAAAAAAAAAACACCTTAAGCCAGTTTCTCCAAACAAGTACATAGCTTTGAAAAGAATGTTTTTCTCCATAGAGTGTTGAAGTGGGTGGCATAAGTTCTGAGTCTGATCTGGGGAGAAGCTTGCCATGTCGTTAAATTGGGATGGAACATCTCCCTGTCCCTTGCCTGCCACTAGAACAGTTCCAAACTAAATGGCGGCCATTAGTCAGTGAGCACACAGAATCCTCCAGGCTTTCCTTCATTAAGCTACTCTTCTTCCTGCCTCCTTTCTAAGTCAGAGGCATTGAGCATTCACTTAGGGTCCCAAGAAACATCGGTGCCACGCAACTCTGGCACACCCTTTGCCATTCATCCTTAGCACCTCCATCTTGGGTATTTCCTAGAATCAAGTTAGTCGCAAGTTCTGTTGATTTTGCTTTGCTTCTGTCTTTACCTCTCTGACCTCTGTGTCTCATTGAAGGTTCAAACGTATATTTCCTAAAACCAGGACTATTTATGTTTAGCCTACCCCTGTGGCATGTTGACACAGCCACAAAGATGGTTGTATTAATCTGTTCAAACTACTATAACAAAATGGACAAGAAATGGGCAGCTCTATAGGTTGAAAATTCCAAGTTGGAGGCCACCCTCTGCATCTAAAGTGGTGCTTTGTTTCCATGTCCTCTGGAGGGGATGAATGCTGTGTACTTACCTGCAGGAATCACGGATGCATGAGCCTTTTCTCTCAAGATTCATCTTCTAATCAGCTCCCAGGAGTCCATCTCTTAGTACCGCCATCATGTGTGTTAAGTTCCAACATAAGAATTTTAGAGGGCTACCAGCATTCCAATCATAGCTATGAGAAGTGTGGTCATCTCATTCACAATCTTGCATATGCTTTCAACCATTCTCAATACAACCTTCAACATGAAGGCCTAGCCTCTGGGCTTAAACTATAGAGTCATGCCCCCACACTTCCACAAAGTCCAACTACTTATTGTCTCCAGAACGTACTAGGCTGTGCCGTATACCTTTGCCGTGGCACTACAGTCGCTTCCTCCTAGACTATTCTGGTACTTCTTATCCTCTAACTCAGTGGTCCTCAACCTTCCTAATGCTGTGACTCTTTAATACAGTTCCTTACGTTGTGGTGACCCCCAAGCATCAAGTTATTTCATTGCTACTTCATAGCTGTAATTTTGCTACCGTTATGAATGTAATGTAAATTACCTGGTATACGACCCTAAAGGGGTTGGTGACCCACGGGTTGAGAACCTTTGCTCTAAATAAACACTCACGGATCTTTCTACACAGGGTCCAACCATCACCTCTTAAACATAGCTGCTCAGATTAGGAGGCTGGTGGGGGCAGGGATCTCACTCTCCATTGGTGGGAGTCAGAATACTGAGAACGAATGCCCTCTCTCTAGTTTATGGAAGGGTGCCGCATACGCTGGCTGCAATACTCCTCCACAGACAGGAGCTAACACTTCCCTCTCTGCATCCCTCAGGCCCAAGGCAGCCACTGATGGAACTCAGCCCAGGCTTGCTGGAGGAAGCAGCAACAAACAGCGTGCAAACCTCACAACAGGAGGCTGACTCGAAACAAGCTGTGGTCCTGTTCCGTATTTAGATTTCTGCTGAGGGAAGGGCATTTCCTCTCACTTTGGTGAAAGCCAAGTATCACATCCTGGGTGGTGAGAACTGATAGGCATGTGAAAATGTGAACTGATGAGCTGATGGAACACACATTTCGGCTGCAGGCAGGGACTGGGGACAGTGCTCACTACATTGTTTGTTGTTGTTGTTGTTGTTGTTTTCCTGCCGTGAGATGCAGTTATTGGAAAAGCTTTGTTGATTTCTACATAGTCTGTTGTACTTGGTGAGACCCTCTAGTTAGGGCTGCTTGAGTGTTGGATAACTTGAATATTTTTTTAGAAGAGAGTAGAACACATAAAAGCTTCAAGCCTCTCCTTCTTCCCCTTCCCATTTCACTCCCTCCTCCTTCCCCAACCCTCCACACTGCCATTACCTGAGAGCAACAAGAAATAGCAGACACTGGCTGAGAAACTGACAGACCACAGGTTTGAAGCAAGCAGAGCCTTTGTTTCACTTCCACTATAGCGTTTGCCAGCAGGAGTGTCTTTGTCTGTTTTAAAGAAGGAGGAAGTTAGTTCCTAGAAAAACACTGCACAGTTCAGAAAAGCATCGGGGATGAAGAATAAAGACGATGAAGATCAAAGATGGATGAGGAGGTGAATCCCTGGATCCCTGCAACCAAGAGTTCAATCAACATTACATAGTAAGTTTAAGGCCAACCTGTCCTGTCTCAAACAACTATAAAAACAAAAGACTGTAAAAGCCACATCTTCTGTTAAGGAGAAATATGGCTTCTTTATTTGTGCCCAACACTGAAAGATTAAAATAAAATAAAAAAACTCGCAATGTTTCAACATGAGCGGTTTGTTTATTCTCTCTCCCACGTCTTAATTTGGCATTTTCTTTCAAGTACCAAATCTAGTAAATGTTATTTAAATGGAAAGAGAAAAAAAAATCATTAATGACTGCCAGGAAACCATTTCCCAGCCAGCCAGCCAAACCACAAGCATCCAAAGATATGATTTCATTTTTAATCACATAATGGGCAGCAGAATATCAAGTAAAAATATGAAGAAGAAGAAGAAGAAAATGCTGCTTTATTCTAAGCCTCTGTCAGAAAGAATTCCAGTTTTGGATGATTTGATAACAAGATGGCTGCTGGTCGAGAACGGCATCAGAGCCCAGTGCTGACAAAGTAAAGAGAGAGGATTCTAGCAATGAACGCTGGACCTGAGCATGTGCTTTTCCACTCCAGACTTTGGGGCGTCTGTACTTCCTTCATGGGCAAAATGGGTCCCCTGAACTCAGACTGCAGAGCAAGAAACTAAAGATGGCAGAAGGCAATGACGGAGGCGTGATGGCCTGTAAGCATCAAGTCTTAGGACACGCGCATCAAGTGGGAAGGTCAGCAGACTATGGGTGACCTCTGTTTTCGTGAAGCTGGGAGGGAAAACAAGGGAATACGCAACTTCCTGAGCGATTGCTTTCCTGCTGTGTCCTATAGGTGCCCCAGTCTAGGAGGAAAGTGTAAATCCCACACTGATATACTTTTCCAAAACACCTGGGCATAGCTCTCTTGTGTCATTTAAAATGTAAAATATGATACAATACACCTATGCTTCCATCCCTTCCTGAGCCTGGATATTAAAGCAAGATCGTCTGCTTTTCCCTGTGCCAAGCATATAGGCTGGAGCGTGGTTCACCCTCCTTAAGCTGTTTGCTTCTATGTCGTTGTTTTTAATCTGAAGAACTCAGGTCACTTTCGCTATTCTAATTTAGGATTATGTAATCCATACTATTGTTTAGGATTAACAAGCAGGATATATGTTCCCTAGGATATAGCAGTGAGCAATTTTTTAAATTTTTAAGTTTTATTATTCTTGCGTGAGGGTAGCCGGGCGGGCATGCCATGGCACATTCGTGGCCGTCAAAGAACAATTTTGTGACATAGTTCTCGCCTCACACCTGTATATGGGTTCTAGGAATCAGTCCGAGTGGTCAGACTTTCATGTCGAACACTTTTAGCTGCTGAGCCACCTTGTCAGTCAGCAGTTTCATAAACAGAAAACTAATTACATCTACGCCAGCTTTTCTAAAACATTAATGTGCAAGCAGATCACACGGAGAGCTCGTGAAAGAACTGGTTCTCATTTGGCGGGTCTGTGGAGGCTCCTGAACGGCTCCCCTTCTCACACATTCCTGGTCTACAAATGGTGGTATGGCAGACAGAATGTAATTCTGTTTCCAGAAACTTAAGTCAACTGATGACACCGGGAAGTGAGAAGAGCACATTGCCTCTGCTTTCCTTATTTATATTTATATATAAATATAAGTTTATATATAAGATATCACCCACGAATGATAAGTTGGAAGCCTTGGTTATTGGCTGCTGGGAAGGCTCTTCCGTATCACCATGGGCCTAGGTTCTTCTCTCTTTCTGCTTTGCTATCCTGGATATGGTTTAAAGTCCCAATATGTCTTCCTGTCCCATATGGTAGCTGTTATCTTTTCCATATTCTAGTCACCAGCAGGGAAAGCGCTAAGGATAAACAGGCAGTTAGCTAGGTCAGTCAATCCCTTCTAAAAGAGCAGCCATGAGGTGCCATGCAATAACTTTCACGCACTAACATCTCATTGCCTAAAAGTTAGTCGTTTACCTAAAGGAAGAATGGAAAATGTGGCTTTTCCAGTTGGCCATGCAGGATCGAGCTTCATTTGGTAAATAATAAGAGCAGAACAGAAACCAGGCAGGCTCTAGTGCTCTGTACTTTGAGTCACACGAGATAACTGTAGGTTCCAGATTAGTCAGGCCCTGTCCTCTGGGTCATGCTCCACCCCAATATACAGTAGCTATACTGCCAAAGTGCTTCTGCCAGAGTGCATGAGAAACTAGCTTATCAGTGTAGCAAGTCTGTATCAGTCACTGGCTTCTTCACTTGCCCTCTTGACTGAAGCCATCATCTTAGTTCTAAAACTTGATGATTAAGAGAACCAGTTCACCCTACCTTGTTGGCTTTTTGAATAGTATACTCTGTTTTGTTTGGGCTTGTTTGTATCTTTGGGTTCTCTGATGCTAGGGAAACAGTTACTGTCACACCAGCCAAGATCATGGCTCAAGGAGACTGCTATAGCCTCAAAATTATGCCACAAACAGGGTTTAGAAATCCAAAGGAAGGGAATACTTGGCTTCCTTTGACCCCACAGATCCTAGTTTCACAAAAGAAACAGGTGGTTCATCCATTCATAAATTAGTTAGTAAGGTTGTGTTATTGGCCAAACTCTCTTTCTAGATGTTTATATTCAACGGCAAATAAACTGCTTATAATCTTTCTTATGACTTGGTAGGAGAGTAAAAACGCTAACTCAACACTCTCCATATGCTGTTTCTAGCTAACCCTCTACCCCAGCTTTGGCAGCAGGATGAAGGTGGTCCAATTCTAAATAACTGAGGGGTTCCATAACCCTGTCCCTAAACCATAGCATGCCACAATGCCATAGCTTACCCTTGTCTTTTTCCAGTTCTCTCTCAATAAGCAGCAAGACAAGCTGAACACCTACAATTACTCCAAAGCCCATTCTTCTCCCAGAATGACCTTAGGTGTCAGAAAAGAAAATTTACATCTAAAACACTACTGCTAATAATTAATAATAACGATGATGATGATAATGAGGAAGAAGAACAAGAAAAGAAAAAGATTCATCTCTGGAACTTCAGACAGACCATTTTGTTTAAAAAAAAATTAAATGAGAATCTTGAAAATTTCACCAGAACCATATAGAAGGCAACTATCTCACATATGGATCCCCTTGACAGGGGTTCCAAGAGTGGCCTAAATGGGACAAATAGCTGGTTGTAGGGCAGGAGAATTCAAGGATCAACTAGAAATCCATGCATGCATGACCAGCCTCCTCAGCTCCTCCGCAGCAGCAGCCATCATCTGCAATGGGAAGGAAACTAACAGAACATCTTTCCTTGCCTCATTCCTGGCTCCTTTTATATTGATGCCATTCTGGCTCCCCATCCTCAAGTTCCTGCTGCCCCCACAGAAGCATCTGAGGCTGCCCCTGGTTCTTTTCCTCCTCCATACTATTGTCAACATATGCTCTTTGAGCCTGGACCTTGGGCAATGCCCTAGGGAGATAGAACCAGCCCCTAATGACAAAGAGTGAGTCCCCTTCCCCTACAGAAGCACGCTCTGAGTTCTCTTTGCTCCCAGTAACTCTTGGGATATCCACAGTTCTGGCTTCAGCGTTACCATTCCTAGATATTTTAACAGACTCTCCCCTGGAGGCAGTCTTTGGTGGCCTCAGTTGCAATCAGTGGAAGGAACTGCCATATATGGAAGAAACCGAAAGGCTCCTTGTTGGAGCAGATCAATTCTAAGGACATGTCCCTTTCCCTGACATCACCATGCCATATTTGGTAAAGAGAACGCCAGTGGCATTTTGAGGGATAGGGATTCTGCAGTATTTATTCTGGACCTACACTATCCTGAGTATCTTTGACTCAAGTCTCTACCTGAGGAAAGCGCTGAGGCTCTTGCTTTGGGAAGAGTTTTACATGATTCTCTGGTTGCCCTGGAGTCACATGTACCAGCAGACTCTGTTCTAGACCACCACTGCAAAGATGTTGGTAGAGCAAATAGCCTTGGAAGAGAAAGCAAAGCTCTCTCTTCCAAAGAGCAGACAAACATGGCAACTGGCCAGTCTAATAAGATAATGCCCCCTCTAGGGGGGCAAAGGTGGGCAAGCCCACTGGCAGCTCATTGAAAAACATTCGAGTTTCTGAAACTTGGTGTGCATCAGCTGTGCGACAAACACATCTGCATGCACAGTGTCTGCTGGGAATGTCACACCTCCTGTGTGACTTGAGGGACCAGAGGGATGGATGAGAATGTGACAATTAGGCACATGCTATGCTGTGATAGGGGAACAAAGTCACTGTCTTGGACACAAAGGTCTCCATCTTTTACTAGCATCTAAGTCTGACTAGCTTAGAAAGGGCAAAATCACAGGCCATCTTTACATCATTAAAGTCAACACATTTTTCTCTTCAACTGTCATTTTTATTGAAGTCTGCCAGAGATCACCTGATACTTTTATTACATTCCCCATCTCTTCCTGTCCTACCTTCTGTCACTGAAGCTAACCTAACCGACCCTTCTTCCAGTTTTCAGTGCTGGTATTAATCTGGTGAGGTCTGTATTGTTAGATTTTCTTCAAGAAGTTCAGCACTAAGAAAATATCTGAAAACCCACTCTTCTAACCTCAAGGGATATTTGATGAAAATTATTTCTGATATGAACAGTTATCCAAAATGCAGAAGAGCTTTATAGATAATATTTCATTCATGGTTAGTCATAAGAAAACACTGAGAAACTCACCTTTCAAATGTGCACATGGCCGTGCTTTGTACTCCTTTTTCAGGTTCAAAAGTCTCAGAATTCTCTTCTCCATTCTCGTATGGGTAAGCACTCTGCGATGGTTCTTTCTTTTAGAGTTTCTGCTCATTTCATAGTCTCCTTTTCCAGGTAGAACAGATGCTTATTTTTTTTTTTGAATGACCGCCCATCCACATCAGATTCCAGTTGGATGTGCCAATGAGGACCTTTGACCGATGTGTAGATTCGGCTATCTCTTGTCATTAATCTGTCTTCGATTGTAGGCTCAAGATAAGATGTAGTGTACCCAAAGTGTATTCTGTCAGGACACAAGGACAGATGGTGTCATGGTTAAATAAAAAGAACAGGGACTGATTGATTCGGAGCCCCTGCATTTAAAGTCACATCAACCTCACCTACCCAGGCCTCTGTGAAGACTGAGTTAATATACGGAGGGTTTTGTTTTTTTAAGTCTGTGCTAGGTATTTTCTCAGGTGTTAGCAATTATTTCTACCAATTGGAAAGAGGCTCCACTGTCTGTTTAAATGTATTCCCCTTAGGAATAAGTAAGCAGCAGTTTGTTTTTGTTTTTATGCAATTTGGATTCTCATTGTTTGGGCCTTAAATCTTTTCCAAAGGCCACATGTTGAAGGCTTGTTCCCCATCCTGTGCTACTGTTTGGAGGTGGTAGAGCCTGAAGGAGATGCTTCCATGTGGGAGGAAGTTAGATCACTGAGGCAGGCCCTTGAAGGAGATGTTGAGAGCCTAGCCACCTCTTTTTTTCTTTTTTCCCCACTACTATAAGATGAATCACTTCTTCTACCGCGTGTTCCTTATACTTTACTGCCTCACCACGGAGTCAGCTGATGATGGACGGAAGCCTCTGAAATTATGAGCAAAAAGAAATCGTCAAGCCTTACTATCTGACTTTATCAAGTATCTCATCCTGTGACTGGAAGCCTATTAATACATGATATAAGCCTACAAGTCAGAATTGTGGTTGGACCCCAGCATGGAGGAGGCAGGGACTCACTAGCGCCCTCCAGTGGAGGAGTTATTAACAGTTGCTGGCTACTAAGATAGAACTGAGTACTTTTAAGATTGACCTGGTAGGCCACACATGCACCATTTCTCCACCCTCCTACAAGTATATGGGCAACAAAAATTGAACTCAGTGAGTTATCAAGTGAGAGAAATCAGGGGGAGAGAGAGAGGACATGAAGTTTTGAAGGGGCTTGGGGGACTGGATCTGGGAGGAGTTGTGTGCAGAAACGAAGGTAAATATGATCAGAATACATTGTATGCATCATTGAGATGGTCAAAGTTTAATAAAAAAAAATACTATACTGAAAAAGGATTGCGGTTGGGAACAAAATCAGAGCGGGGCCTGGGTAAGGTATTGATTGAGTGTGGCTTAGTGCAAACTGTGCGTGTGTTTCCTTGCTGCTTTGTCAAAGCGCTTGGGAAAAAATGCGATGATGCATCAGTTCTGCGTTTTATCAAGAATTTCCCCTCCACTGAACGTTTTATTGCTCAACTTAACTTTTCATGACAAAGTGTTCTATGGTTACAATGGCTGTACCCAGGAGACCTCATCAAAATGTCATGTGCCTTAATTATTTGTCAGGCAAGCATTGTTGCAGTTTGAATGTTAACAAGAGAAAGCTCTCACCCAGTTCCGGGAGGCCTCTAAGTGTGACTGCTGGGGAAGGGGAAAGAGGAGGACCGTGTGCTCCTGAATGAGCCATTCTGGGAAACTTCTAAAGCTAAGTGGGGCTGCGGCTGGGTGTTCCTCAGGCCAGAAGTCAGGGAGTCAAGAGGACTGAGCCACCCAGCTGAGCTCTGCCACATTTGGCTTGGTCAGTCAGGGTTGGATGGAAAGCACTGGGCCTCCCCACCCTCTGCCCACGACTGGGTTAGACAGCTGCTGAGTCAGAGATTCCTGTGGGACACAAAGGGTACCAAATCTCCCTTGTCTGTGACGTACCAGGCGAGTTTCACCTTGAGTGTTGTCACTGGGACTAGAGACATCATTGTAGGGCCCAGAGTAAGATGAGAATGTGGGATCCAGTGTTCAAAACTCGTTAAGGATTTCTAGTGGACACCCAGCTATGTATGCAGTGTTCATAAACTCATACATCAGCCCCGTCTGCCATTGATCAGATAGAGCCTGGGAGACAGTGTTAGCGTAGAAGCGGCCTGCCTCTAGGTTGCTTAGCAATCTGTGATGTTATCAGCTGTCGCCCGCCAGAGGCCCAGGATAAAAGACACCACCCCACCCAACCCTTCCCCCACATTTTGTCCATGATGAACTCCAGAGACAGGACCAGGGATCCTCCAGGACAGGCAGTGAATCACGGATAGCCTGGATATGAAAGAGCCCTGGCACCAGGGGGCACAGTCTGGATGAAAAAAAAAAAAAACAATGATGACATGACACCCCTAGGTGTGGTTGAGGGTAAGGCTTATTGTAGAGATGAGGGAGAGTACAGCCAGACATCTGGAAGAATCCAGACTGAACCAAGCCAGTAGACTGAACCAAGTCATGAGGGCAGGGAGCAGCTATGGGGAAAGAGAGGAGAGAGGGCAAGAGGGGGGACTAGGAGCCAAGAGGCCACAAGATCGAGTAGGAAACAAGAAGGCACAAAGCCAAAATGATGGAATTTATACAGGCAAGAGAAGCTGGGGGAAGAGAAACTGGAGCTCAGCTCCTAGTGGGGAGAGGTTTGGGGAAAAGGGCAGGGTGAGAGCTGCTGGGAGGAGCCCCAGGTCCTGAGTGAGGCTGGAAGAACTGGGAGGAGCCACAGGTCCTGAGTGAGGCTTGTTCCACATTTCTTTGGGACCTGGCATAGTCAGTCAAAAAGAAGCAGTAACCCCTGATCTTAGACCCATAGACGACCATTCAATCCTACAGGCTCCATCTTGTCCAAATCAAGGAACCACTCTCTGAATTGCCTAGACTTAAAGAATCCACTTTATATTCCAAGACTAAGATTCCTGAGATAACAGATGTGAAAGCCCTACTTGTAATTGGGATGGCACTATGTTGCTCCTATTATCAGCAACAATAGTTAAGAATTGCAACTGCCGTACTCACAATTGTGACACTCTGTACCAAATGCCTGCCCCAGGACAACACAGGTATCTTTTGAGAATCTAGGAAACACAAGTTGTGCTCATGTCTTACCAGTAAGGAGGGAAAAGGTGCTCTGAACACAAACACCAGAAATGAACTGTTATAAAAATCAGTTTGGGCTGCTTTAAAATTGCTAAATTCAGTTAAAAAAATTTTAGCAGCTTGTACTAACGTAGATGTGGTAAAGTGCAAGATGGGCACCTGAGTTCAGGTCCCAAACACACATAAAAAAAAAAAAAGAAAGAAAGAAAGAAAAGATGGGCATTGTGCCACACATCTGTAACCCTGGTTCTTGGGGGAGGAGGATGTCATGGAGGAAGGTGACCCATAGGTCACGAGGTTAGCCAGTCTGTCCAAGCAGTGAGCATTGGGTTTAGTGGGAGACCCTGTTAAGAGCAGACTACTACTCTAAGATACTCCATATTCCATAAAACTAGTTTCTCAGGCTGTGAATTAACCCAGGACACTCCATTTTGAAACAGGGTCTGTAAGATGAATTGCAGCTTCATTTCAACTGGAGAAAGTGCGCCCTTAAATCCCTTTCATTTCTTACCCACTTTGGCTACCAAAGAACTCCAAAAGACCCTCTACAGCTACTGGGAGGACCTGCTGACTGAGTACAGGCCGCTCGGCAGCGGGTTATTATCCGATTCAGATGGGATTCTAGCTGTGAATGCAAAGCAGGAAGAATTGCAGGTGCTGCAGGGCAGATACCTGCCTCATTCATCGTCAGTCCAAATTCTGACTTTTAGACCAAAGCCAGCATTCCCGGAAACTTGTGAAACTGGTTCTTACTCTCCAAAAAGAGTCATTCTCCTTATCCCTACCAAAAGGGATATAGCTTCTCCATTAACATATGCTGCAGTATCTACCTGCATATCAAGGTCTAGGCCAGCCCTCAGTCCCGACTCACAAGTACTTGTTATACCCTTCAAAGCCTGGCTCCACCAGCTCCCAGGCTCCCTTCCTCCCAGGCACCCATACCCTTAGAATCCTCAGATGACTGACTCCCCCTCTTCTCTCTGCATTCTGGAGAGACAGCCTTGGCAGGCTGGAACCAACTTTTCTCTTTCCCACCCACAGAGCGACTATTTCAGTTTGTTTGCTGTGCCCCTCATGTTTACACAGCCCATTTCTGGATGGTTGAACTCTGACTCTCTTCTCACAGGGTTGTAAAGCTTTGTGACAAGCCCAGGTTTCCCTTCCTTCTGTGCCTTTTATTGCAAGGAAAAATTTCTCTGATGAGCGCCGAGAGATGTCCTGATTGGTGAGTTTCAGAGAACCCTACACCAATCCCCTTGTTCCTCTCTAGGCTGAAGCAGACCTCTCTGATGTGGAGTCCAGAGTTCCCTGTGTGCGTGGCTCAACGCCCTTCTCGAGGGCTTGTCTGGGTTTCTTTAGTGAAGCTACGCCTCAGAGGAGTACCTCCACAGCCCTGCTCCCTTCACTCACCGTGCCTAGGTGAGCTCCTGTCAAGCCTGCCAGAAGACATGGACAAGAGGAGACTCAGGTCTGATTTCCATTCCTTGCTGGTGCCAACAGCTCACTGTGGTCAATAAAACCTCTCCTGGCTCCCTCCAAGGAAGCCACTTAGCTGCTAGGCTACCTTTGTTTTCCAGAGCTCCGTCTTGGCATTTCTGCCAAGGACGTTATTTTGTCTGGATCCCCCGGCTGGACCTCTTCAAGTCTCAGGGTTGCCACACTGAGAGCGGTATGAGCCAAGTGGCGGAGGGGGTGTTAGCCTTTAGGCAGCCTGCTTCTCGGTTGCCTAGTAACCTATGACGCCATCATGTGTCCGCTGCCAGGTAGATGCACCTGGCAGGTACGGCTCAGCTGCTCAGGAGCTATAAATGGACCCCCGCCTCCTACCTCTCTCTCTTGCTCTTCTTCTCTTTTGTGCTCCCTTGCTCTCTCCTACCCTTGCCCCTTCCCCTCTCCCATCACCTGTCCCTCTCTCTCTCTCTCTCTCTCTCTCTCTCTCTCTCTCTTTCTGTTTCTGTCTACTTCCCTTTCTCTCTCCATCTCCATCCAATAAACGTCTTTCATGTAATATCTGTGTGTGCATCATCATTTCAGGGGGCCAGAATTTGAGCACAGGGCACCACAAATGAAAGGGCATCCAGGGACTGGGTGCACCTTGAGCCACTGGCCAATGTCTTTCTAAGACTAATAGGGATCTCTCAATCTCTTTAACACTCAGTCTGCTAGCAGGTGCAAGGACATGCCAGGCTCCTTAGTATCCCTATTGAATTCATTTCTATGCAGCAGAAAGATGGAAGGGATGGGGGCAAGAAGGGTCTCTTTGTCAGTGAGGCTCCATGTCCAGCGGAATCTGTGCTGGGCCTATTCAGGCTATGTAGTAGAGCTGAAATGTCCAGACAACAGCATTCATGGTCTGTTTTCTGTTTGTATAGCTCAGTGCCACAGACTAGGTGATTTATAAAAGATAAAGGCTTATTCAGCTCATGATTCTGGAGACTGGGAGTCTAAGGTCCAGTAGTTTTTATCAGTGATGATTTTCTCACTACTGGGGACTCTGTAGAGAACTGAAACAGTTCCAGGGCACTGCTTAACAAGGACACACAAGAGACAAAGCAAAACTCAACTTATAGCATTCATTCTCAAGCTAACTCGTTTGTTTTCTATATGTGTACATCTGTTAACTCCTGAATAAACTGATCCCTTCACGAGAGCAAAGCCCTCACGATCTAGTCATGTCTTAAAAGTCCCACTTCGTTGTTAGTAACATAAGTCTCCTAGCACCTCACATCATGATAAAATTTCATTATGAGTTTTGGTTACAATGAGTTTTAGCACAGTGACTATGGCTAGTGTTATTATTGTCCCAGTCATACGTACAAATTAGTCATGCTTGCTCTTTGGATCTCACATCAACTTAGGAAATACTTGCCAATAATTTTTTTGTTACAGTTCAAACTCCAGTCATCTCAGATTCAAATTCCCGACTTCTTTACAGAGGTTGTCTTTAAGTTTGTTTTCACAGGCCCTTTGCTACTGTCATTCCCTGAGACAGGCTCTCATGTAGCCCAGGTGCCCTGGAACTTGCTATGACCTTCACTTTCTTGTCCTCGTGCCTCTTCCTCTCAGATGTTGAGATTACAGACGTCCCCGTGCCTGGTTTATGCTGAGGTCAGGATCCATAGATGGCTTACGCACGCCAGGAAAGCGCTCCACTGAGCTACGTGCCTACCTCAACTCTTCCAGAAGATTCTTCAGTTTCTGATGATTGTTTAGATGTTTGCATGTGATGGCATCTCCCCAAACTCACCTGGAGAAGCAGAAGGTCATGTCCAACTTGTGATATTTCCTTGGTCATCCACAAAATAGATGCTCAGTGAAAGTCACACACCTAACACCTTTGTGTGAAGGCGCCCGAGCTCAGTCATTGTGGGGACTCTATTGCCTAGCATTTAGTCACTGGCAGAAAGAAAGGTATGAAGTCGTTAACCAGCTATTTAATGCAGAGCCTCTCTGTAAGGGGAAGTCATCCTGGATTTGTTTTTCTACAAGAGAGCCAGATGCCCAGCACAGTCCCTGTGAAACCTTCCTTACGGGAAATTTCTCAACACTAAATAAAAGCATGGCTTTTTAAAATTTCAAAGGAGGTCCAGCTGTTGGTTTTGGCTAGGGATAAGCCCGGAACTATCTCCAGAGGAGATAGCAAGAAGAGAAACAATGATGTCACTGAACTGGCCTTATTTTCATCAGAGCTAATTTCAAATACACTCAGGGAGAAGAGTTGTTTTGTTTTGCCTTGGATTTCTATAGCTTTCTCAAATTAATTTTGCCTTTTAGGTGATAGAATTTTTGACCAATTGGAGAAGAGATCTTAGAAAGCAGACAGTCATTGTTGACTGTCCAGCAGCGAAAATGTGGCCTGAGCTCTGCTTCCTGTACTAAACGTTGCTGAAGTGTCTTCCCAGAGTCTCTAAGATCCCAAATTCAAGGACAAGTTAGAATTTGGACTTTGCTTTCAGTAGAGTTGATAGATCCAGAATGGATCTAAAAACATCCAGAAATGGTGTTTTTCTTGACAAGTGAGACACAAAGCCAGTTCTCAAGATGAGTAGCTTCAGGTCATCCAAAGCCTCTCCCTCTCTGCTTTCCTCTTCCCAAAACACAGAGGCCAATATTCTATCCTTTTGTTAAGACCTAAAGCTATCCTATATGGGTGGTGCAAATTTGCCTTTGGAGGAAAAGGTACTGATTCTGCCATGTGGATCAGGCTTTGGAATTCATGGAGCTTAATAAAGTTGAGGCATATCTGTCAAGCCACCCATTTGCAGAGGTGATTCCTGATACAGACATACCAAGATGCCTAGTGTCCTACTGACTAAGGGTTAAGTGACTAGAACTTGAAGCCCTTCTCTGCACTTCACTCTGGCTGTTCATTCCTGGACTCCACCTCCCTGGACCTCAGTTCCCTTCTCTTCATGCCTATAATGTGAAGATATACCTCAACTACAAGGCATTTCCTTAACAGTTAAGTGAAATCGTACTTGTAAAATATTTAATATGATAAGAACTTAATAAATGTCAGCTCACTTGCTCTTAAAAGACAATCTAATTTTCTATAAAATGGCATGGGCATGACCTTGGGGCTATTCTATCCTAGATCTCATTTTCAGTAAGTATCTCCTTTGTATTAATATTTTAGCTCTACTCTACAAGGAGGATGGACTGTTTCAAGAGTCAAGTTTTCTGTAACTCAGATAGCAAAACAATATCTTCTTTACTGTGGAAAATATATAATAAACCATTAATCCATGTTTTAAATAAATTATTCCCTGGCTTCCCTGGCAGGGAAGAGGTTCCTTAGAGGCAAAAGCAGGAGCCCACGAGGTGCTTGTAACAATCATGTCATGGTTGGTTTGACCATGACTAAAATCCAATTGTCCTTTGGTTTGTTATATTATTATAGATTATCCTGCTTGGTTCTTTTGTCAACTTCACACAAGCTAGAGTCATTTGGGACGGTGGATCCTCAACTGAGAAAATTCTCCCATCAGACTGGCCTGTTGGGAAGCCAGTGGGACATTCTCTTGATCAGTAATTAATGTGGTGGAGCCGCTCCTAGAGAGGTGGTCCTTGGGTATGTAAGAAAACAAGCCAGGAGGAGCAAGCCAGTAAGTAGCACTCTTCCATGGCCTCTGTATCCATTCCTGCTTCCAAGTTTCCGGATTTCCTGTCTTTGGTTCTCTAGCTGACGAATTACAAGATGTAAGATGTAAGATTCCTCCCCAAGTTGCTTTTTTTCTGACGGTGCTTTATCATCGTAATAGGAACCTTAACCGAGACATAAATTTCATCTGTTGTGATTAGCTTTAAATACTCTTTATACGCTACACAAACAGCATAAAATCCAAGAGCATGGGAAAATGGAAGCTGGCATTTTCATCTGACTACTAAATGTGTGGCGAGTACAGACGTAAAGGCTTGGTTCCTCCAGAAAAGCATTGCTCTCACTGCGCATACATCTAAAGGGTCTCTTGCTTCTTACCTTGTCAAGCCTGTTGTAGGATAGGAGGGTAGAAAACTATAACCACAAATACATATGATGATGTCCTGAGAGACAAGGACACCAAGGTACTAAGCCTGACCAGATTTTCCCAAGAGCCAATATGCCAGTCAGGAGCAGGGGCGTGAAGGGGGCAACAACAACAACAACAACAAAAAACAATAACAAGAAAAACCTTTAAAGTGCCTATCTTAAAAAAAATGGTTTGTGAGTAGTGACATATGAAAGAAGCACTCAGGCAAACTACCACCATTGAATAAGCAGTGACTCCAGTCCCCGTGGCCATGTTGGACACGATAGGCCGAAGGAGCATCCGGTGTAGGCAACCCAGGTATGCTGATGAAATAAACTCAGGAAGAGACACAAACCCATATACTCATATCTCTAGATAGGCAGATAACCACCAGATCAGAGGGACGACAGGTTGAGTCAAAGGTGCAGAGGAGTGGCATGGAAGAGAGAGAATGGGGAGAATATAAATACAAGCTTTGCCACAGCCTCTGGGCTAGCTTTCTCAGGTCATCACAGGCCTCCCCACAGACCCGTTAGCTGCTAAACACCTGGCTTGTCCTGAAAACTGTGAGGTGTCTGTGCTGCCAGACTGAAGGAGTGTGCCTCACTGGGCAGGAACCAACAACATGGGCACTGTCCCTGCAGGGGAAGGGCATGTTTAGACTTGTGCTTTCATTTTCCCTGGAGCAGCTGCTTGAAGGAGGAATTGGAGGCCCAGGTGCAGCCACAGCTATAGGTCAAGCTACATATGGTAACAGTCAAGCTAAGGCAGTGATGTTTAGACAGTAAACAGGTAGAGACGAGGTAAGAAACACTGAAGAGGCCAAGCTGACAGACAGTCCCTAATCAAACCTCTCATGAATTGCCTCCCCTTGGAGGATCTTTTCCAATTTTTCCAATGTTATAATTCCATATGAAAACATACAGACAGCACAATGTCATGGGGAAGAAGACACAGCACGTATCCTTGACTTGTTATCCATGAAATTCATCTTCGAGTCAATGACTAATAAGCAGCTGCTGTTGATTCTTTTGTTTATCTGTTTGTTTGTTTGTTTGTTTGTTTATAGTTAGGCAACAGAACTTAATAGGATCTTGATGAAATGATAACTAGACTTCTTCTGGCCCTAGAAACCTGCGCATAGACCTGACATACAGAATGAAATATCCATTCCACACAGCTTGTAGCCACCATGGCTTCGATTAGTTCATGAAAGGGGGAGCACTTGAGGGGACAAGTGGAAACGGAAACCCCAGCACACACTCCTTCCCAGCCTATGAGCTTAACCCAGGGCTATATTCACATAGAAACTAGACCATTGACCAAGCTGTGCTTCCTTGGGGATAAAGCCTCATTACAACCATGTTTCTGCTTTCTGTAAAGTCTATTGCAGGCTTCCTGTGGCCCTTTGTAAAGCAACACTGGGCCCTAAGGGGTAGAAATCCAATTCAGATAGTGGTTTTGTCTCCTATTTAGCCCCTGACAGGGGTACTTCTCAGACTGAGATAAGAGGAACTATTCCGTTTCTGTAGACCCCAGACCCACCTGCTCTGGATTGTTGGTTCCTATTACTGGAAAAACCTTGTAATTCCCCTGTGGACAAAGACAGTTTCTCTTCTCTGATCAATGAAACAGGAAGTTCAACAGCCTAAGAAGTGGTTAAAATATCCATGAACCTCTTGCCACGGCATCATGCATTTGCAGTTCAATTCTAAAGCCTTGGCCTTGAGGTTATAAAGAAAATTTCTCTTCAAAACATCCCCAAAGCAGTAAAGTAAGGAAGGTGTAGACTCTGCATTGCCCCAGGTGCTCCAGGGTATACAGAACAGAGGCCTGGGTTTCTGTTTTCTTCACTTCTGTTGTATCCATTTATCAAGCCTTGCTCGTGGTAAATACACGGGGAAACTCAAGGCTCTGGGGAGTATTTGGGTTAACAACATCCCACTGGAGCTCAAGTCTCTCCAAATGAATGATGGAGAGCCAAAAAATAGAGAAGTGGGAAATAACTTGAAATACAAGAAACATGCTCACATGGACAGTATTACTGAGGACCACAGAGCGTGCATTCATCTTTGTAGCTATTCTATATTGTAGCATTTGATAGACAGAATCCAACTAGCATTTGACTTTATCTTCAGGTTGGTTTGATTTAGTGAGATGCTGAGTGACCTGTGGATTCTATTAGTGAGTTGTGTGTGTTTTCAGGTTAGCACTTCCTCAGTGGGCTACTGGCTGCCTGTGATCTTCTAGAAAACCGTGATCCTTTCTCGTCACACTCTTCAGAGTGAAGTGGGCATATTTCTGAAGATCTGCTTACTCACAGCTTAGGCGAAAGGATTTTTCTGTTCTATTCATTAGTGAAGTGGTTGATTCTGAATGTTGCAGGCCTGGGGAGGAAGAACGTTGCCTCCGATGAGATCTGGAGAGCCAGCCCCACCTAAGGCTCAGGTTGGAGGGAACCTTATCCGTCTTTGCGTATTTCTCCTTCAAATCTTCAAAAGTAAAAATGAGGGCTCCCCCCCCCCGCGCCTTAATTTGGACTTGTCTGTGTTTTTTCGAGGACATCAAGAGCTCACTAATAGCAATATGACAATATTTATCTGGCTCAAACTCCCCACCAGATTCAAGTTTTGGCAGTCTGAAGATGTCTCCTGGGATCTCGCTAAACTGTTGAGGAACTCTTGGATGTATGACTGAGTGTAGGGACAGAGATGGCATGTGCCATGGACAAAGAGCACCACTTTCTCTTGTCATCTGCATGTGGTCTCTTCTAGGTCCCGCCTGTCACCTCAGAGACCAACTGTTACCTCACTGCAGATCTTACCTGGGCTACCTGTCCCTCCCTGCCTGCCTTTCTCATAGACTATGAGGCCTGTGTAACCCCATTTCTGAAACTCTGTCTAGGCTTGAACTCTAGTTTCAAAAAAAAAAAAAAAAAGTAGAAAAACCCACAAAAATATGCTTTGACCACTCACCTCTGGTAATATTTAACCATCACCCCTAGCAATGGCTAATCAATGAATATCTGGAGTTTACCCAGGTGTTCTTTACAATAGGTTGAGTAAAACAATGACGATTTGGCCTGCCGAACACAATCAATTGGTTTTATCGACCAGATATTTGCTAAGTGTCAATCAATCTGTCAATCAATCGTAGAACTGACAAGCTGAAATTCCCAAACCTCGCTGTAACCGCAATAAACACCCTGCTGATTTGGAGCTCGGCGCTCTCAATCCTGATCCGCCACTTCGGTGATGGATTATTCAAACCCACGCTGGAATAAAATGACCCTCGAGCGTCTGCATTGGAATCAGCTCCTTGGTGGTCTTTTGGGGTCTCCGCAATCTGGGCACAACACTGAGCTCTTGTCCCAGCCATTCCCTCAGTGAGCAATGCATGGAGACACTACAGCTATTCATTTCTTACGGAGAGCCACACAAAGGCCCCCGTCGTATTTCAGATGGCATGTGTTGTAGGGTGTTTAGAAAAAACAACAGCAACAAAAAGAAACACATTCCAAAATTCTACTGGCTCTTCCTCGGATGTTGGCTCTTTATCCTCCACCTAACTTCAAACAAAGGACTTATGCCTGCAGGGTGAATGTAACCTGAGCATCAAATTTAGATACCTCTCCCCCAACTCACCTACTAGGAAATTATTCACTAGATATAAATAAAGTAGGACTGAGACTTACATTATGCTCCACTTACAATGTGGAGCATAACGTAGTGGGCTTGGAGCGGGAGAACTAAAGGCAATGCTCTTACAGGTGTGGATACTATCGATATTAACAAAGAAAATTATTGGTGTGGACAATGGGATGTCAACCGACTCTGTCAGCCAACTTTGCATTATCATAACAAAACACCTAAAAATACTCAATTCAAAAATAGAAAAATTTCTTTCAGCTCATAGCTCCGGAGGTTTATTCTGGGTCACATGATCAACAGCCCCTGTTGCTGTGAGCGTGCAGCGAGGGATTTTTCCCTCATGGCATGTATTATGGAGTCTGAAGACAAATAAAGAGAAAGAGGTGGCTGTGCTCTCAATGTCTCCTTCAAGGGCATGTCCTCCATTATCTAACCTGTTGTAAAGAGTCCACTGCTTTCCAACAGTACCACTAGGGACTAAGCCTTTAACACAAAGTCCTGTAGGGAGACAATCGAGATTCCAATTAGAGGTTGGACTAGAGGATTAGGATGCATTTATTTATTCCTATCTCCTTCAAACAGAGCTTAACTTTAAAGCAGTATAATCTGCAGAAGTCAGAGAAATGGTCAGCTGGTAAAGAAGCCTGCTGCCAAGCCTGATGACCTGAGTTCAAGCCCCAGGACCCACAAGATGGAGAAATGGACCAACTCCTAAAAGTTCTCTCTCTCTCTGTCTCTCTCTCTCTTAAATATTTTAAAAACTATGTATCACAGTTGCATTGAAAAATCAGACTGTGAAATTAGATCACCATTTACAAGTTGTGTAAATTCCCAAAGTCATTGATTCCCTCAGAACTTGTTTTCTCGTTTGCAAATTTGGATTCTCGTAACTGTTTACTTTCTGAATGATTGTCAACATTCCATGAAATAATTCATGTAAATGGGACAATGTACCTTGAACCGAGAACGTGTCTGCTGGGCATCTAACCATTATTCATATACACAGCACTCCGGTGGCTCAAACTAGACACAAGGCAAATGCTGGGTCACCAGACCTTCCTTCAAAAAATATGTATTTATATTTTGATACGGATGATCAACAGGGCCTTTGTAGGCCCACCAGTTGGTGGTCAAAGCATTTATAATAAGGCTGACTGCTATTTTAAACAAATTGCCTTGAAATCTTGATATGAGTGATATTTCTAGCTTTTCCCACTACAACATAAATAGCACAAATTCTCACAAATAGAACACCTTTTTTTCTGAGACAGATTTTTAGCTGTCTATGCAGCCTGGGGCAGCCCCTCTCAAATTCTTCTGAGAATGCTCTGGCTTGCCCCAGAACCAACCCATGCTGTGTTTGCTATTCAAGCCAGGTTATTACCAGGCAGTTGGAGGGGTCAAATTCCCACAGCCAATTTTCTATAAAAATCCCAAGTAATTGAAATGGGAGGAAGGTACCCAGTAAAAGTCAGGATGAATAATTTAGCACAGTAGCCTGTCTACAGCCTCTGAGGCAACATATTCAAGGCATTTTATTAGACACCACACTAAGCAGCTCTTGTCTTCCAAGCATCCTGGCTTCAGCCCACCCAGCTCATCAGGAATGAGGAGGACGGCTTAATAAGCAGCCAGAGGGCTCAGTTACTAACCCTTCTCTGATACCTGCACAGCCTGTCTTTTTTTTTTTTCTTTTTTTTTGGAGAACAGTGGCATTGTTCTTGATTTCTTCCTAATTGACCCTGTTAAGTCACATAATGACAGCTTGCTGATCCCCAACACAGGATACTGTGTCCCTTTCCCTGCCACCACGGAACTCTCCAAGGGTGGACCCATATACTATAGACAGCAGCTAACTGCTATTTTAGAAAACTAAGCTCAAGTCTCAACTAAGAATAACATTTAAAATATTTTTCCCATGCTGATGTCACTAGGTCAACATTTCCACAAATAAATGCCTTCTAGCTCTACTTAGTGTTAGCCAGGTTTTAAGGACACAAATAGTAGAAACCCAACTCCCCAGATTCAAGAAAAGGGTCTCTGTGATTTTATGCTGGAAAGAACACAAAGCCACTCACCGGACTGAATGAAGGTCCAAGTTAGGGTCAGGTTCTCTAGATATGATGTCTGAAAATCAATGAGCAAGGTCAGTGTCTGGGTCTTAGGGTCTCTAGAGACAGACGGGCAGAAAGAAACATTGAGCTAAAGCAGTGGGCTGCTCCCCTACCTTTTCCCTCTGGATTCATTTGGCCACAGGGAAAGAGCAAATGGTACCAGTATGTTTATACCCCTGACTCTTTTACCACAGAGTCGACTGGGGTTGCTGGCTGAAGTTTAAGTCTCTCTCTCTCTCTCTCTCTTGGCAGCTTCTTTCCTGTGAGCCTCTGTTGGTTCTGGTAACTGTGACCCTTCCCAAAGCTCTAGGCTAAGTGGTGAGGTCAGCTGCGCTGACACTAGCCCAACTATACCACCAACGTTTCTTCTACCTACACCAGCCAATAACTACTCGGCAAATACACCTTGGCCAATTCATCAAACGTGACAACCGCTTCCCTGACTGAAAGTTCCCCACTCTGTGAAACAGGTGAGGACGAATGAAGGACAAAATTTTCTACTGCTCTTCATCCAGGAAAACAGAAATCACAAGTTCTGCAAAGTCTATCGCACCTCAACACATAAAAGCACTCGTCATAGGAGAACTGGCTTAATTTTGATGGCTAATGTTAGAAATCACGTCCATAAGCAACAACAATATAGACAATTATAGCTCCTTTAGGGTGGACTTTCATCTCTGCTTCCCCCTCATGTGTTTTTCTTGCAAAGTTTGAGGTCATTTGCCATTATCATCCAATTAATTGAAACTTGTCTGGGCCTGGGCACTTTTTCTACTCGAGGTCAGAGCCTGCGCAGTGATTGACAGTGGGCCAATGTGTTTCAAGTTAAGAGATGTTTCACGCTTTAGACATTAAATTTGATTTAATTATGCTTTCCTTATAGAGGGGGTTATATAAACTGCCTTGTTCTTTGACAGCCACTAACATGCATCAGGGTTTTTTTTTTGTTTTTTGTTTTTTTTGTTTTTTTTTTGTTTTTGCTTATTATCTCTAGCACACATTCTAAATTATTAGTGAGAGTGTTTCCCCTGATGCATTCCATTCACAAAAGTCTCCGTATGGTACTATGAATTACTCCTGGAGGAGCAGCGCAAATTTTAAATATTGGAGGTTCCCACTCCTGTTACAAGTGACCTCGATTCTGTCTCTCACCAGACTTACACTCATTCATTCTGTGCCAGAGAGTAACTGCCCATTTATTCAATGTCTACAAGTACCAAACGTTATGCATTATTTTATTTTCAGCCTCATGTGAAGAAGCAGTTTTAATGGACCCGTTTGAGCAGCCAGAGAGAGAATCTGGTCTCAGCAGGTGAAGGGTAGCATGGCTACACTTTACTCCTTGAGAGGTAAAGAAGGTCTAGAAAGTAATCGCAAAGAGAACCGTCCAGCCAGCTGCCCTCTGCTGCTACCTGCCCTGCTGGACCACATTCCTCCCATTGCTGTCTGGATCCTGGATCCTGAAGCAATACCCACAGTCCTCCACGTCCCTGGATGAGGTCTCTCCTCTGCCATTTCCCCCAAGGTGGTCTCTACCCAACTGCAGGTCACAGATCTTGAGTTTTCCTGTGGTGTGTCATGGTGTACTTTGTCTCCTAGATTAGAACTTCTGAGAGAAGGAAGCCTATTTTCTTTGTCCCCAAGATCCACCTCCCTGGCCCTCAGAATCTTTGTATGCATGGGACTCCTCAGGAAGCCAGTGACTGGCCAGAAGAATAACAGAACAGCTTTGCCTGTGAAGAAGTTCATTGCACCTATCCTGTTTTGTTTTGTTTTGTTTTGTTTTGTTTAAAGAAACATTTTCTAAAAAAAGTGCCAAAAAGCCTGTTTGCCTTGCTATTTTCCAGAGAACTGAACTGGAGATGTAAGAGCCACTAGTGACAAATTTATCTGCACTGGGGACTCCAAGTGGCTTTGTTCATCAAGCCTTTATGGGCTTTAAAGGAAAGCAATTGTCTGGGTCAGGGATTCATCTGTGGGAAGGCTCAGAGCTGGAGTGGGTGAAAAAGAAGCCCATGACTCTCTTGAGTCCATTGATGGACAGCAGAGTGGTTTGTTCTCGTCACTGAATTTCTTCAAAGGGTGCTTTGGTGGGGCCCTTTATTCTCATTCTAGGCCTTAGTATTTAGCTCTCCATAAGAAGAGATCATGTTAGTCTTTAAGGAACTTGGGAAGATGGGCTTAAGTCTGAGACTGAGAGATAAAAACCAGCACAACTGGCTTATCCCAGAACAGAAAGAGATCCCCACATTTCCCTGTGGGCAGCCAGGGCCTGGCTAAATTAGGAGTGTGTTTTCTAGAAAGATGTGATGCTGTTTTGCCTTGACTCTAGCGTGCACATTCCCACTGTGTTTTCACATTTCTACAGTCGAAACATGTTTTCATAGTCAGCGTGAATGGTTATGTGATTGCAGTTTTTCTATATGCCCCTTCCCCATTCATTTGTTATTAACTAGCTAAAAACTATCTAGAAAACTTGTTAAACATATAGACAGCTGGGCCCTATAAGATCAGGTGCCAGCGTAACAGGCCTGAATTCAATGAGGAGTTTGCATTTGACACGAACGCTCCAGGGCAGAGCAAGTGGCCCAGCTGCAGTTTTCAGAGGTTCAGGAAATGATGTGGGTTTATGGTTATGTTCCGTGGAGGCTGCTCTTGTTGGCATAGGCCCTGGGGAGTGATAGCGAACCAGGAGTGTGACAGTCACGGGTCATGTTTTCTGGCTTCAGGCGCGCTGTGTCCTATCCTCCAAAAGGCTGGCATTTCAGCACTTAGACTCCATCTCTTAGATGCCTTCCACAAATACAACATTCAGTTCTACCCATTCTAGTGGGTCACAAACTGTGGCTTACAGCTGAGGTGGCGTATGCAAATTATACCCACGGAAAAATTATTAAGCCAGGACAATAAGCATACATGCTATAAAGATGTGTTATGGGTTATAAGCAAAACGTGCAGGACAGATGCTGCTTGTCCAGATGGCGTTTGACAACTAAATATGTATTAGTAAACCGTCAGAGCAAAGCACAAATTGTGAAATTGTGCAATAACGCTTCTAAGAGAATTACACACAGGGATACTAGGGTGCGGGGACGGCGGGCCTAATTCTATCAGGCTAAGAAGCAAGGACAAGGACAGAATATGCTCTCTGAGACAGCCCCAGCTGAGTTGTCAAAGGGGGATGGGAATATTTCCTAGACAATCAATGAAGGGACACAGTATGGACAGCAACCTCGAAGTATGGGTTGATAGTTTGGCTGGGGAGACTGAGGGCATGTGACAGGAGTATTGGATACAAACTCTAAGAAGAAATTATTGTTTTTGAGTTCTAGTTGATGATGCTCCAATAGACCAGACTAAAAATCACTTGGGTTAAAGGTCTTTGACACCAAACCTAAGCAGTTGTTTGAGAAATATGGAGAGAAAGCAAGAAAGAAATGAGAGAGCATGTAGGAGTGAGAAAAAAAAAAAACCTTAATCTCCTTGACTCCCGTGTTCTTATCTGTAAAAATAAAACTGCCTATTGCACCCTTGCATAGGTGGTTATTATAAAGATTAAAAATATGTGTAAGACAGCGCCCAGGACAGAACAGCTGATACTCAGGTAATTCTATTCCAGTGTCTAGGCCTTTTACATTTTTTCAAGATTTGTTTTTATTAATTTTAAGTATGTATGATTGTGTGTATTAGCATGTGGGTGTGTGCACAGGAGTGCAGGTTCCCTCAGAGGGCAGAGGCTCCGCTCTCCTCGTGCTGGAGGCGCAAACGCTTGGGAGCTGCCTGATGTGGGTGTTGAACTCAGGTCCTCCGGAAGAGCAGCAGATGCTCTTAACCAGCGAGACATTTCTCCCAGCCCCCCCCTTTTAAATGTTTACCAGCAATCTTCCTTAGTTTTGAATTCTTAAGTAAGATCTTTATTCTACAAGTAGGACTTTATCTCATGATAGCTACAGATCCCCCGCCACAGTTTGTAACACAAATCTTCCCCTAAACCTTTAATAGTCTAGAGCAGCGGTTCTCAACCTTCCTAATGCCGCAACCCTTCAATACAGTTCCTCATGTTGGGCTGACCCACAACCATAAAATTACTGCATTGCCTCTTCATAACTGTAATTTTGCTATTGTTATGACTTGTAATGTAAATATCTGATATGCACGTTATTTGATCTGTGACCCCAAGTTGTGGGTCACAACCCACAAGTTGGGAACCGCTTTGAGTCTTCTGAAACCCCGCCAAAGGAAAACGACATTGGCTTACCAGCGGCCTCACCACGGCCAGTCACTTTCTGTCTCAAGCAGGCCATGGTTTTCCATTCCCAATCCCAGAACCAAGGGCACAACTTTATGCCCTTCAGAACCATAACCACCAGTTGACGCCCAGTGCCGCCTTCCACCACTTTGGTCAGAACATCTGGATGCCGGCACCTTTGTGAATTTTGCCCACAGGAGAAGTAGCTCTTTTGCTAGTAGAACCTCATTAGGCCTCCTAACAGAATCTTCAGTGGAGACACATCCCCCCAAGATGCCCACTATATTTTTTTAACTCAAAGAGCACCTTTCATTTACAAAAAAAGTAAGTGTTGTGTGCATGTTCACATGCGTGTGGGTTCATGGGTGTGTACACGTGTCTACATGTGGAGACCAGAGATTAACATTGGGTGTCTTTCTCAATTAGCCTTCATTTTATGTTCTGGGGCAGGCTCTCTCACTTGAACCCAGAGCATACCAATTTGTCTAGCCTAGTTCTCCAGCCTGCCTGGAACCCTGTTCTGGACTTAAAGGTGGAATTACAGGATGACCACTTTGTACACCTGCCTACCTGACATTCATGTGGGTGCCAGGGATTCAAACTCTGGTCCTCGCTCTTACATGGTTTTACCCACTGAGCCATCTCCTTGGCCCCTAAGTAGCTTTCAAAAGACAGCTTTGACTTTCTCTTTTTTCACTGACTGAAAAAAAAAATATATGTATGTATTAGCACAGATTTTTCAGACTTAATGCTTTCAAAAAGAAAGGAAGGAAGGAAGAAAAGAAAGGGGGGGGAGAGAAAGAGAGAAATGAAAACCTTTCAATCCAGGGTAGCAAACTAGAGCCACCAGCATTGCATTCTGAATGTATACATCCTATAGACGGCATTGTCACTACTTCTTCACTGCCGCTGGTATAGAATCTTTGTATGGCACACACCCGCATGCCACACTGTGACCTTCTTGATCTTTTTTTATATATATATATTTTTTTATTTTTTGTGTTTTGAGACAAAGTTTCTCTATGTAGCTCTGGCTGTCCTGGGACTCACTGTGTAGTCCAGGCTAGCCTCAAACCCAGATCCACCTGCCTCTGCCTCTCTGGCGCTGGGATTAAAGACTTTTCTGCTCTTAATGGTACTTAAGTGGCTTTCACTCTCGTTCTGGACACTAGCCATGATAGCCCGTTTCCTTTTATAGACAGCTTATGAGTTAGCTAATGTCTTCGTTTCTATTGCTGTGATAAGACACCATGACCAAGGCAATTTATAGAAAAAAAAAATAACTTATTTGATGCTTACAGTGCCAGAGGGTTTGGACCCATAATGGCAGGGACAAGATGGCAACAGGAGCAGACATGGCCGCTGAACTGGAGGTTCACATTTCAAACCCCAAAGAGGGAACAAAGAGAGTGACCTAGAAATGGTTCATGGCTTTTGAAACCACAAAGCCATGCCTAGTGACATACTTCCTCCAGCAAGGCTGTGTATCTCTTAAACCTACCCAAAAAGGGCCAGTAACTAGAGACCAATTATTCAAATGCCTAAGAATATGGGGGACATCCCATTCAATCAACCAAAACTGGTTACTTTAATGTGGAGGTGGTGAAAGGAGATATGGAAGAGAAAAGAGCTTTGATAATAGACTGAATTCAAGTTGAGGAATCCAGTACCTGAGTGGAGGTGGGAACTGAGGGGTGGTTAGGGAGTATCAGTGCCTTTAGAATATAACTTCAGGCTACTTCCTATTGACATCTCCATAGTCAGTGTCTGCCTCTGGTAAAAACAACTGTAACAGAGCATCTTTGCTAAGGCTTCCATTACACTGAAGAATGAAGAGGGACCTATGGTTGCAAAGATCAATATGTTTCTTGAAGCTTTGAAATTAATCAGGCTTTTTATTTTTCTGACACTCATGCCAAATGCAAACACTCGCCAGTAGAAGTCCATATTTGAAAATCTCAGCTCCCTTGCATAATATAGGTGTGACCTACAAAAGGGGCAAAAATCTTTGCCAGTTATTCACCAACAAGGCATAGATCTAGAACACATAAAGAACTCAAAATGTCAAACACCAAAAGAACAAATAATGCCATCAATAAATAATCAAATGAATTGGACAGTTCTCAAAATGGCTACAAATGGTCAATAAGCACATGAAAAAAAAGTCTAACTCATATAATATCACATACTCTCAGAGCTTAAGACAGGAAGATTCTGAGTTCAAGCCCAGCCTGGTCTACATCGCAAGACACTTACCAACCTCAAAAAAACATAAAACAGTAACAAACACAAGCCACATCAAAATCCAAGATCCTTAGTCATCAGAGAAATACAAATCAAAACTGTACCGAGGTTCATCTCGCTCTGCTCAAAGTGGTGCTATCTTAAAGCCAACAACAGATGTTGGTGAGGAGAGGTGTGAGCCTCTTATGAATTGCTGGTTGGCTGTGGATGGCAGTTAACACAGAGACTCACAGTCAAAGACTGTGGAATACACAGCCAGAAAACAATGTCAAGAAAAGGGGGTGGAACTGTATGAGAACCACATGTCAGGGAGGACTAGGGTGAAATAGCATCTTCTGGACATGACCGAATGGCTGCGGTCCTGAATTCACAGCTGTGGTTGTCTGCACAAAACCTTCAAAAGATCAAGCCAGTTAGCAATCCAGCATGGAGGTGGGGATTATGAGCTCACACCCCTAGCAGAGGAGCTCCTGAACAGTTGATTGCTGCAAGGGAAGGAAAGTCAGTTTACTTTTAGGGTTTGGTCCCCAGTACATTGTCAGCAATACTCCAGTGGATGGGCCCACACCCCTGTATATATGGATAGCACAAAAAGCACTCAGTTATTTTTTTTTTAAAGAAGGCATAAAGTTGGGAAGATAAACATGTGAGGAGTAAGGGAGAATATAATCAAATGCATTGTATGCATGTGTGAAATTTCCAAACAAGTAATACAATTTTTTTTTAAAAAAAGAAACAAACAAACAAACAAACAAAAAAAAAGCCAAATACAGAAAAAAAAAATTCTCGGTGGGTAAACAAATCAATACAACAGCTATGAAATCAGCATGAAAGTTCCTCAGAAAGCTCAAAGTAAAACTACTTCTGTTTTTGTTTCATTTCTGACTGCTGTGATAAAATCCCCTGACCAAAGCAGCTTAAGTGAGAATAGGTTTATTTGGCTCACAGTTCCAGGCTGCAGAGTCCATCTTTGTGGGGAAGTCAACATGGCGGAAAAGCAAAGCCAGCGGTTACACTCCATCCACAGTCAAGATACGAGTGCTCGACTCGATCTCTTCACTCTCACACACCTCAGGATTCTCTGCTCAGGGAGTGGCGCCACCCACAGTGGGTAGGTCTTCCCACGTCGGTTGCGATAACTGACGAGAGGGACACTAGATTTGTCAAGCTGACAGTTAGCTCAGACCACCACAATCATGATCCAGATATAGTGCACCTGGGAATATTCCCAAAGGGATTAGGTCAGCGTACCACAGAGATCCCTACACATCTGTGTTTATTACATTATTCACGTTAGCCAAGATATGGAGTCAACCCACATACCAACAAATGGGCGGAAAAAGAAAATGTGGTATGCATACAAAACGGGAGTTTTATTCATCCATAAATAAGAATAAAATTATCTCATTTTCAAGAAGATGGAAGGAAAGAAAGATCATTTATGTTAAGCAGAATAAGCAAGACTCAGTGCTGGGGGTTGGTCTGGTGCTCTATGCACACAAATGTTGAATTCTGGGCCCCGAGATCTTGTTGCAATCCAGATAAGTGCATTGTCACATACTCTGAACAATGTTGTGTAAACTTTACTCCTCAGTTATCTCTTATTTGTTAATTAAAAAAAAAAAAGGCAAAAAAGCTGGACAGCCTGTAACTGGGCAGAAGAGAGGTAGGCAATGCTTCCATTCCCAGGTTTGGGGTCTCAGGTTGGGGAGAGAAAGGAAGGAGAGAGAAAGGATGTAACCCAGAGGAATTGGCTTAATGGAGAGACACAGCCCAGAGCCGACCTATAGCAGGTAACTTGGGGGTGTATGGCTGAAAAGTAACAAGACCAGCTTAGAGGATTAGCATAAATGCTTATCTGCCCAGTTATTGAGATTAAAGTGTATTAATAAATATAATAAGTCTGTGTCATTTATTTAAGAGCTAGAGCAGGTGATCAGCAAAATCCCTCCACAAAAATAAATTATCAACTATGACTCAGAAAAGCTAACATCCCCTGCTGTCTTCCATACATGCAATCTAGATTTTAAAAAGAAAGAAAGACATAAAAATAGAATGGGGACCAACTGAGAAGTGAAAAGGAACCAGAGAGAGGAGGGAGCTGGGATGAGAAAGTAATGGCAGAGGGAAGGAGTATGATCAAAATGCATCTTTACATCCACAAAAATGTCATAACAAGCTAATTATTTTGCAGAATTAGTATACTCTAATATGATCTCCTAAGAGCAAAAATCCCAGAAATGTGGAATAATCTAAAATAAAGTTACCAAGAGTACTTGGAAAATAACAGTGGGGTACACCAAAATCTGCAGGGGAATCTGAGGGCCACCATCTAAGACTTTAGATGGAAGGAACCAAGCTATAGGCCAGGGGATGCTAACTGTTTTCCCTAAGTCTAAGAAAAAAACACAGGGGTGGTACCTTCTATGGGGGACCAGGGCACTAGATTTAGGACTACCTAGAGGATGCTTAAATGGTAGCAGAAAGACATTACAAACCAATGGGGATACAGTTACTTATAACATCTCTCTCATAGGGAAGAAATTGTAATCAAGAGAAGAGACACACAGACTTCTCAGCACCCAGAAAGCAAGAAGAGGCTATGGGACCAACATCAACTAGGAGAAAGCAAAAAAAAAAAAAAAAAAAATTTAAATTAAATTAAAATTAAAAAAAAATAAAAATAAAACAAGAAGGCTGAGCCAGATATATATGAGATGCTTTCAAATCATTCATCTCTTTCATTCTGGATTAGAGAAGAGTGTGGCCTAGAAATCAACCATAACAGCTGCTAATTCAACCAAAACATGGTTTCACTATTTGCAAAAAAGAAAAGACCAGACAATGTAGAAGTTTGTGTTTCTGATAAGGCAGCTGTTGGAGTATTGAGCTCCGTCTAGCAAGGCATTCGTTTTCCTCTATTACTGTTTTCCCATTGCCCGCTCTGCAATTTAGAATGCTAATGAGCTTCAAAGGTCATGTTCTTCTATTGGTAGATGAAGAGCTAACTAATAAGCAATTGCTTTCTAATTAACGAATCGAGTAATTAATCTCTAACTAATATATTCTGATAATATACCAGCGTAGCAATATTGTACAAATTATTCCTTTGGATAGTTATCCGTGCATGCTTGAAAACATGACCAAGAAAGAAGCCATCTGAGGCTCTGTTCTTGGCCAAGATGAAACAATATTTGTAAATCACAATCCATCCACCCTAAAGAGCATCTGACAGAACAAATTGTGACCCATCCCCAGGTCCCTCCCACCAAGTCACTTGCTCAAGCTTTTGCCGACTGCCTCCAGAGCGATGAAGCAACATATCCAGCCACGGTAAGGTAGCCCATGTTTTGGTAAAGCACAGAGTGCTATTGTCACTCCAGATGAAAGCTCTTGACAAGAGGTAGCACACGCTAACACCGTGTCGCTGTAATGTGGCAACGTTTTCAAATATTAACTGGTGCTTGTCCTGTCTATTTTTTTGCTCAGTTTAATGGAGGTAGCCGACCCCTTGACAACTAAGTAGTTTGACGACTAAGTAGTGGGGTAAACAGTGTATTTAAGATTCTTATCTTTTGGAAATTAATATCATCATAGAAATGGTAGAAAATGTTCTTAAGAAGAGATATAAAGTGTTTCAATAAGGGAAGAGAGATGTATTCTAGGTGACCAGAGAACCAAAAGACAAGGAGTGTCTACGAATGGGTGTGTGCAGTCTCCATCCCGTGATGTATTGTCCATCACAATAGCGGCTATTAACTTCAAATCAATTAAGTGCAATTAAAATTTCAATTCTTAGACAGGCACTGTGGAATATGCCTTCAATGCCAGCACTTGGGAGGCAGAAGCAGGTGTATAAAAAGAATTTTTTTTTATAAAAGGAATTTTTATTCACCTGTTTCAGCTGTCTCAGAGGCTTACTGCCTCTGTCTGCTAACTTAGGTCTACTCCTGGAAGCTTCTGGTCTATGTACAATCTAACCTAGACCTAGAGTGTTTTCGGCCTCTGAGACTTATTGCTTAATAAGCTCAACCTTTCTAGTTCTTTCTGAGCTCATAGCTGGCTAGTTCAACTCAGCTGTTCTGGCTCAAACTCTTCTCCCAGCTAACTTATTCAGTCTGGCTTTTTTCTTGGCCTCTGAATTGCTCTGCTTCTCCTCAAACAAATCCCAGCAATCTGTTCTAATCTTCTGGCTCCTTCTCATTCTCTGGCTTGTTCTGCCTTCAACCTCTCTCTGTAAAACTCTCCCAGTAAAACTACCTCCTCTATCTGCATTTTGCTTAAGTATCTTCCCTTTCTTCTCTCTTCTTGTATCCTATTCTGTCACTTTCATTTTCTGCACTCAATTAGACATCACTTTCAAACATGTGTGTTTCCTTCTACAATGACTTTACTTTCGTTGTTTGGGATTAAAGGCGTGTACCACCATGCCTGGACCTAAGCTTTTCTTCACCAGAACCTTGCTTTATACCAGGCTGGCCTTGAACTCAGATCTGCTTGCCTCTGCCTCCAGGATTGAAGGCATATTTATATTCATCCAGATCACACTGACCTAGAAGGTCTTTGGATGTGATCTCTTGTCAGAGCAGCCGTGTTCTGAATTAAAATTCCTCTACAACCAAACAACCAACCAATCAACCAATCAATAGACAAATGGAATTTTCTAAAAGGCACACAAAAAGCATTGGGTGCATATGCTGTGTGATATAGAAATTGTGCCCTTACCAATTTGTTCCAGAGAAATGAAAACCTATGTTCTTATAAAGACCTGTGTTTAGCCAGGCATGGTAGTGCACACCTGTAATCCCAGCACTCAGGGAGGCAGAGGCAGGCAGATCTCTGTGAGCCTGAGGCCAGCCTGGTTTACACAGTGAGCCCAGGCCAGCCAAGGCTACACAGAGAAACCCTGTCTCAAAAATAGCAACAAAACAAAACAAAAATCTGTGCTTGAAACTCAAGGTAGCTTTGATTGCAAAAGCTAAAAACTATAACAAATGAGCGTGCCCTTCAGCAGGCAAATAGTTAAGCATGGCATGGAATCCACTCAGCAACTGAAATGTGTGACAGTGTAGATGAGAGCTCAGGAGCCAGGCTGCCTGCGGCTATCCTACTGAAGGTAGGGCGGCCTCCCACATGAAGGCTAGGCTCAAATGCCCATGCTTGGTGATGCCTCGTTCTGTCAGGAAGGAACAGGGTTTATTGCTCACCTACTGACATTCTCAGCAGACAGCTAGGCAGGCTTCTCAAGAAAACCCCAAAATGGCTTGAGAATCAGGAAAAGGAAATGGCTTGGGTTTTTTATTGTGGTTAGGGACTGGGGCTGGGGCTCAATGTGGCTGAGGAAGAAAAACCTGGGCTTTCTTACCGGCTTCCCCACACAGGGACAAAAGGCAAAGAGAAAAGAGTGAGACGGCAAAGCTATTAGCAAAAGCCAAATAACAGAGATGGGCTCTGTCGGGTCTAGTGAATGCAATGGCGTGACTGAGGATAAGCTGTATGCATCCATTTATGAAACAGTTTACAAGGACAAGGTTTTAGAAGCAGAGGCCATATTTGTTAACAGCTGCTATAAGACAGGAATGGGACGGGAGCATGGTGAAGGAGGTGAGGGTGCTTGGTGAATGGGCAACTTAAGATCAATCATCACAGTGCTGGAAATGTAAGCATCCCCACTGAAGAGATACACAAACCTACAGTGATGAGCGGCGCAGAGCATACTTCGTGTGCACGAACACACATATACACAAATGTACACATAAAATGGGAAATCTGAAAAAGACACTGGACTGAGATAAGATTGGGATCTTGCTTATAACTTACATATAGTTTTGGGGAGAACGTGGTAGTGGGCTTGCAAGGGATAGACACAGAAGTGCACCCCTGCAGGCCCAGCAACCCAGGGGAGGCTAAGATGAGCAGAAGGTAAATTCAGTGCCATTCTGGGCAACTCAGTGTGACTCTGCATCAAGATAAAATTTAATAAAAGGGTTGCAGGCACAGCTCGCAAGTGGAGAGTACTTGCCTAGCCTGTGTGAGGTCTTGGCCTCCATCTACAGCGCTACCTTTTTAGGTCAATTCCACAATATCCCCTTGTGTGAACATACCACATTTTATTTGCCAGTTCATGTGTTAATAGACAGTAGTTTCTGCCACTGAACTACCCTGCCTAATGCTGCTGCTATGAGCATTAGTGCACAGATCCCCTTTTGAATCCCGCTTTTGATCCTTTGGTTATATTCCTGGAAATGCAATGTCTGGAGCCTAGTTTGGTTTCTATCTTTAAGTTATTGAGGAAGCATTATGCTGTCAGCATGGAAGGCAGGGGGGTTGTTTACTAAATATCTATTTTTATTTTTAAGTGGGTATGTGTGAGAGTACATGAATGCAGGTACCTTAGGAAGACAGAGGCATTGGCTCCCCTGGGGCTGGATTTACTTGCAGTGTGGGCTGTGCTGGTATGATGGTTTGAACAAGACTGCCCACCACAGGCTCATAGATGAGAATACTTGGCCACCAGGGAGTGGACCTATTTGAAAGGGTTAGACGGTGTGGCCTTGTTGGAGGAAGTGTATTATGGGGAAGGGGGGGGACGGTGCTCCTTGAAGTTCCAAAATGCCCATTCCAAGCCCAGCATCTCTCTCTTCCTGAAGCCTGTAGATCCAGTTGTAGAACTCTCAGCTACTTTCTCTAGCACCATGTCTGCCTGCCTGCTGCTATGTTCCTGACCATGATGACATTGATCTAAACCTCTGAAACTGTAAGCAGGCCCCAATTAAATGGTTTCTTTTCTATAAGAGTTGCCATGGTCATGGTGTCTCTTCACAGCAATTTAACACAGACATACAGCTGAGAGCTGAATTCAGGGAGCCATCTCTCCAGCCACCCAGAGTTCCCTTTTGAGGTGTTTCCTCCATTGGAATGGGATGGTCATGAAAAGAAACCACATCTGCCTTTTCTATCTCTCCATCCCCAGCACTTAAAGCAATATTGGGCATCAACTAAAGACTCAAGAAGTTCATAGGTGAATGAATAAAGTAGGTCTTCCAGCATGCTAACATTCTTTCCTTTTTACATTTTGTTTTCGTTGAATAGATTGTGAATTCCTGGAGGGAAGACAAAGGTGTCATTCACCTGTGTAAACACAGCACTTTCAAAGTACTCAGTTCTTGTACTGAAAAAACTCCACATCCTTTGTAGTTTGGTTTCTTGGGTGGAGCTTGGTGCTGCGGATGTTCACTAGGAGAAACAAAGGACTCTGGGTTGTTAGTAATCAAAGAAAAACACCCAGTGAAACCTACAGGACAGTGATAATTCCCCTTGGGCCTCTTTGTCTTTTTTCCTGTTAGTGTTGGGTGTCTAGAACCTTCTAGAACCAACCCTGTAAGAAGGATACCCATCTAGAAAGCCTGATAAGTCACATCGTCTGCCTCCTGGAGTTGAAATATGCTGTCTGAGTTTGACTGAAAAAGAAATCAAATTTGTACCTTGAGCTCAGATAAATTATAAATTTTAATCACTCATGTCTATTTAAAATTTCAGATCAGTAGTCCTTGGGTTAGAATTTAATTTTGAAATGATTCCCAAACTGCACTGAGTCTAATGATTATATACACCTCAAAATAATGTTTCCTACCCTATCTAATATGTGATAAATTATATACATGTTACCTATTGATTAAGTGCAGTAGTAATTAGCTGCTGAATGAAAATGGAAAACAGATAAAACATGCCCAATGGTACTCAACACAATTTCCATGAATTTTCTCCCTGCTAGTTTCCCTTAACAATCTAGAAAACATTTTTAAAAATACTATTTCAGCTAGCAAGGTTGAGGCAAGGAGAATGAGAAGACTCTCCTAGACTCCTAAGACAGGCAGGGATCAACCCTACCAGACCACATCTGGAGCGACACCTGTCACTCACTTTTCTCGCATCCCTCGCCATCCTCCAGCCATCCCTCACTGAAGACTGCCAGCCTCTACGCTGCTCCTGCTTCTATATTCTGCTACCTGTGCTTCAGCGTTTGAGTATGGAACTCAATCTCCCTTCAATTCTACATCTTCCTACATTTAGAAACGTTCAGAGACTTCATCACTGCCAGGATGATGGCTTCTGTGACAACCATCCCTGTACAGCAATGATTTGTGCAGGGACTTTCCTCACTTAGGAAATTCTGTCTGACACCTGTCTGTGACAAGGCTGTGTGAGAGTTCTGCCTATCAAAAGGAAACCCTGGTTTCGGAAATTTCGCAAACAGATGGACAGAAAGCATAGAAAATTATGGGAAACTCCAGACATGCCTTAAAACCACGCCACAAATCACTAAATCTTCAGCTTGCAATGGAATATTTTTTTTCTTTAAAAATAGCTTGCAATTTTTCTTAGTCACATGATATTACATCATGGGAAAGAGCAGGCAGATAAGAAATGAGGAAAGAGGCAGGTCTTTCCTTTCAACACAATCAGGATGGAAGGGTGCAGTAGAGAAGATGACAAGTGTGGAAAAAGCCAAAGGAAGAGGGGGAAGCCAAGTAAGGAGGAACTTTGAATGACATCCCTTTTCCCCAGACCAAGATGGCTGTACCCCAACCTACCCTATTTTTTCACATTGCTACTGGTTACCAGTTGTCAAGGAACATAGTTTATCTAATGTGAAGTTCAGCAAAAGTGGCCAGGACTCTCCTATGCAGTCTGGGCTACTCCATGTGCCAGGACCCAAATAGTTGATAGTCTCAGGACTGGGACAGAAACACCTCCTTGGATGCCATAAAGGAATCAATAAATGCCATACCCATGGCCTCTCTCACAGCTACAGTCTGGCTGATATTCGTGCCCATAAGTAAAATGTGAAGAGCATCAGAATGTCTGGTATGTCCAGGGTACCTAACTCATACGTGTTGAGTGGCTATATCTAACTAGAGAAGTAAGTAGATGGATAGATAAATGAATGAATGAATGAATGAATGAATGAATGAATGAATGGAGAAACGGATGGATAGACAGACAGAAGTAGATCAGCAAACTTGGTGATGTACTGGTAACTCTTTAATATCCAGGTCTTCGGGGCTGGAGAGGTGGCTCAGCCGTTAACAGCACTGACTGCTCCTCCAGAGGACTTAGCTTCAATTCCCAGCACCCACATGGCAGCTCCCAACTGTCTGTAACTCCTATTCCAAGAGGTCTGACACCCTCATACAGACACACTTGCAGGAAAAACACCAATGCACATAAAATAAAATAAAAAAAAAAAAACATTTAAGAGAAATATCCAGGTCTTCTTAAGCAAGTCTTTATTTGCAATGTTGTCAATATCATTTTCATGGGACACACAGTCCCACTGTAGTCAGTTTCAAGCTATTACTGGATGCAGAAATGAGATGCAGTGCTGAAGCAGCAGAAAGGCTGGATGGGTGGGCGGACAGATGTTGTATTTGTTACTTTTCCATTGCTGTTAGGCAGCACCATGACCAAATTTGACTTATGGAAGAGTTGATTTTGGCTTTAGGTTTAAGAGAAATAGGAGGCAGCATGGCACGGAGGCAACAGGCATGGCAGCAAGAGCAGGAAGCTGAGAGAGGGAGCTGGATGTGGAACGAAGCTACTCTCCAAGCTCACTTCCAGCAACATTCTTTGTCAAGCAAGGCCACAGTTCCTAAACCTAAATAGTGACACCAACTGGGGAGCAAATGTTCAAATACCTGAGTCTATGGGGGACATTTCTTATTCAAGCCACCATGGATGGATGGATGGATGGATGGATGGATGGATGGATGGATCAATCGATTGATCAACTCACCCGCACCTAATCTAAGAACCTGGTCACTGGTCCCAGCAACTCACTACTACATTACTGCCCAGAAGTTAATGGAGGGACATTTGCAGAAAGGTCACTTCGCTTCTTCATTCTTGAATCAAGTCACTGAGAAGCTGAACAGGCTCCCATTGAGTAAAGAAGCTCTTTACTGGCCATTGTCTTCAGGTGGGTGCCTAGCAACCAAGTCAGCTGAGCAGCCAGCCCTGAACCAAATAAACTCTCAGCTTCTCCCCACTTCCTTCTTCTGGGTCCCTTTTTCCTTTCCTTTTTCCTTTCCTTTCCTTTGCCTTTCCTTTTTCCTCTTTCCTTTCCCCTTTCCTTTCCTTTCTTTTCCTTTCCTTTCCATGTTTTTCTTTTCCTACCTTTAGGCTTCCTTGGTAAAGGAAGAACAAATCTGCACCCCAAAGAAGATTTTACCACTAAACCCATTCATGGGGTCATGCCATTCCATTGAAAGGATATGTCTTATTTTCAATTACGGGTATATGGGCACATCCCTGGGTGGCGTGTGCACATGAGTACAGGTGTCTGCAGAGGCACTGGGTCCTCCAGAGCTAGAGTTATAGACAGTTGTGAGCTTCCCAATATGAATGCTAGGAACTTAACTCAGGTCCTCTGCACGAGCACTAAGCAGCCCTACCTGCTGATCCATCTCACCAGCCCCATGTCACCACTATAAAGAAAGGCTACATCATAATAAAAAGCCTTACAGAGAGTGAATGATTCTCTTCTTTTCATTTGAATTTAGCAGGGTGGGGCAGACCAAGGTAAGATTCTGGAATGGCTGGCTCCCATACAGTGTTATTGACATCACTGTGCCATGAGAAGGAACTTCTTCCCATCTGGTAGTTGTTACTCAATCTGACTAGAGCCCGGTACTAGAGCCACTCTAGTACCGGGAAAAGGTGGGAGAGGCAGGAAAAGGAGGGCATTCTGGGGACTGCCATCATGCCCACTTGATCTCTCCAGTGGGACCTTTGCTGTAGAAGTAGATGGCTGGAAGGGCAGAAACTACTCAGGAGAATCAGGCTGCCTGCTGCAGAATTTCTGTTGTCCTGGGGTTTTATTTTGTTGAAACAGGGTCTCTTATATCCTAGGCTGGCCTCAGACTTGCTAAGTAGCCCAACTTCTGATCCCCCTGCCTCCACATCCCCAACCCTTAGGCTATAGGCATGTACTGCCACTCCTATTTTATGTACCACTAGAGACCAAAAGCAGGACTTCAGATCAAATCCACCCTAGGTTAGCTCTCATTAACTGAGCTATACCCCACAGTCCCAAAGTCTTATGTATTTCTGAAATCAAAACCAAAGCTGATAACAAAGCTATCAAAGTTGGTAACACCCACCTCAGAGAAAGGGCTTGTGAGTAACTACATTTTTCTAGAATACTGCTAAATTGCAGTTCTTTCCCCATCTGCATTTCTTCTAACACTATTGGGTTGCGTCCCACCTCCTCTCCTCACACTCAGTGACTGTGGTTTATTTTCACAATTCTGTCTCTGGCCAGGGCAAGGTGGGACACACCCTGCTGGGTCTCACTGCAGAGAACAAGTCCTTCTAGACTAATGCAAATTCTGGGGTGCTTCGGTGCTTCTTGTTTCCCCACCCACTGCCCATCCCAGCCTGAGAAAGAGTGCCAGCCCCTCCCTCATGCCAGTGGCCACCCTGGCAGTCTCTTGCTGTTTACTCCAGGAGCCAATAGTTTTTGCTTGCTTCCAGCTGCCTCATAGGATTTGCTGTTGAATTTGCTGTGATCTCAGTACTATGTGCTGCCAACAAATATGAGACAGGGATAAATATTTCACTGGCATAAAGTTGGCTTGTAACTCAGTCTACGTCACTATATTTCATGGAGAGCTTTTATTAGGATTGTTTAGTTCCCAAAGGTAGCTGATTTGCCAAGTTGAAGAACTGAGCCACTTATCTTCAGGAGCTAAGAAGCTATAACTCTTGGAGACACCCTTGAGTACCCAGCTGGGCTGTATCCCAAGAATAACCTTGACTTCAAAAAAGCCCAGGAAGACCGGCCAGTCTGCCTGTGGCTCTCGTCTGCATTTCAGGTTTTTTTTCTCTCAGTCATCAAAATAAGACAGAACACTGTTCACCTCTTGTATGCTGTCATAGGTCTTGATAGATCTGGAAACAGTAATGTTAAATGTATGTGATTTTAAAGCAACAGATAGAGCAATAAAATGTGAAGGAAAACCAGGATATTAGAAACCCTATATCCCAGACTGTAGCCAAGGTGTCAAGCAATGGCTAACCTACATCTGTATTTAAAAAAACCACCAGGAAGGGACCCACATCTGGGCTCCTTGTCCCACTTACTGTATTCCTCTATTGGAGTGACTCAAGCATAAATAGGCATGACTGGAATTTCCAATTATAAGGGGAATTAGGGTAACGATGAGCCCCAAGACCATTTCCAGATTCAGGGATTAGCTGAAATGACCCACAGAGCTTGGCATCAAAATGTATTCTAAGCTAAGCAGTTTCGATGAAAACTAACCATGGTTAGTCTTTATGTTAAAATGTATCCAAGTTCCAGAAAAATCCCTCAATCCAAGTTTCAAGCAGATCCTTATAGTCTTACTGTGATTTCTCTCCACTCCAACTCCCGAGATCAGTGAAGGAAGATCTCTCTGGTGGCGACGAACAGAAAAAAGCATTGACGGGGTAAAGCAAATTATAATTCCAGCAATTAAAATTCCTCCCTGTTGCCTGCTCTTTGATCACTTCCCCAGACAGGACTGCTTTAGCAGGCCACAGTGGAAGAGGACTCAGTTCTCATGCAACTTGATAAGCTAGGGGGGGGGAGAGGAAAAATCCCTTATTCTGAGCACTAGGGAAGGAGGGAAGGGAGAATGAGGGTAGGACTAGGAGAAGAGGAGGGAGGGGACTACGGGATCTCAAGTGAATAATAAATTAATTTTTAAAAGTCCTCCCTGAGCAGATAAGAGGTTGACTTGTTAACTGTTCACACATTAACTTGGTCATCATTTCTTGACTGAGTTTTGTACTCACCATCTTGGTCATTTTATCAATGAAAGTGGCTCTGAGTCCACAGATAGCCAATGACAACCGAGGACCAGGACCCTCTCTGTACATTCAAGGAAAATGTGTGTACAAGAAAGAGATGTTTGTTCATTGACTAAGTGGAGGGAGTTGATTTGTCCCCCTCCAGGTCAATGTCTCTCTGTCTTCTCATCCTGCTGAGGACAGCCCATCAAGGTGAAGGCAGCTAGGATGGGATGAGGAAAGGAGGCGAAAAGTTCATTCTTTAGTTTAGGAGGCTAAAACTGGAAGATCCAACAGGATCACAGAGAAAGGGTCTCAGCTACTTTAGGCACCAGAGTTGTCCGTGTAGCTAGAGCCTACACGGACGCTGACACACCAAAGTCACATGTTTGGGCATTAATAGCCAGAACCCATGGAGATGTGTTGCTATCTCATTGAATTTCTTAGTATATACACAGAAGAAGCCAACCAGAAAAGACAAGTTTTACTGGACCTCCAAAGAACATGGTGGTTACTGTAACCTTGCCATAAGAACTGGAGAGAGCCTGTCTGTGGGGGCTTCTTTAGGATGATTCATCTTGGGGTGCTGCCTTAATTTAGTGGAGGAATCATATTTTGCTCCTCTAAGCCAAGCAGAAAGAGCAACACGTTCCCTTAGACAGGGAGACCTGGGGAGAAGGGGACTTTGTTTCTAAGCTCAAAGCTGTTGGGCCCTCCTGAGAGTGGGGCTTTAAGTGTCTGTGTCTTAGTGACAGTTCTAGTGCTCTAAGACATCATAACAACACAACCTATAGAAGAAGCATTTAATCGGGGACTTTATTACAATTTCAGAGGGTGATTCCATTGCCAAAATGGTGGCAGTTAGCAGACATGGTGCCAGAGTAGTAGCTCATTCTGATCTGCAGGTAGGAAGAAGGGAGGGAGAGAGAGAGAGAAAAAGGAAAAGAGAGAGAGAGAGAGAAAACTCTCAGTGACCCATCTCCTCCAATAAGGTTACACCTTTAATCCTTCCCAAACAGTCCACCAACTAGAAACCAAATATTAAAATCTGTGAGCCTATGGGGACCATTCTCATTCAAACCGCCGTATACAACTCCCTGGCCCCCACAGACTTGTAACCACATCAAAACACAAATTGCACTCATTCCAACTCAAAAAGTCACCGCAGTCTCTCACAGTCTCAACACTGTTGTATAATCCCAGGTCTCTTCTGAGACTCAAGGCAATCTCTTAATCTTCTGTAAAATCAAAAAGCAGATCACATGCCTTCAGCGTACAACGACACAGCATATGCGTTACCATTGCAAAAGAGAGGAAAGGGGGCATAGTGAGGAAACACTGGACGGAAGGAAGAATGAAAGCCTCCGGCAGGGCAAACTTCAACTGCTGTACTTCTCTATACTTGATGTTAAAAGGTTTGTTAGGTGGCTCTTCAGATCTTGCACTCCTTCCGGCTTTTACTGACCTCAGCACAGTTCTTTTTCATGGGCTGCTTCACCCTGTTTGCAGCTCTCCTTAGCAGGTGTCCCAAGGCTTTGGCATCTCCAACATCTCGGGGTTCCAATGCAACCCAGGCTTCACTTTTACAGCCTTGTGCAATGGCTTTTCCAGGCCACCATACAGGGACTCCCTTGCCACATGCCCAACCTTAGCCTCCTCCCTAACAGCAGAGGAAGTTTCCGAAGCCCCTTTCTACCAGTATCATTCTTGATAAAGCCAGCTGATTTCTTTTGTTGAATAAGCTTTCCTTTGCATAAATTGGAAGATTAGCTGGAAGGGGTCTTACCCTCTCTTTATTCCATTAAGGGAACTAAATTCCTTAAATTCTTATTTAAGAAAATAAGAAAATTCCTTAAATCCTCATCTCTTTGAGCACAAGACTTGGCTCCAACATTACATTCCCTGATGTTCTTTTCCTCCTCAAATTGTACATTTTGTTTTTCTTTTTGTTCTATTTGCTCCTTCTTATTGTAGATCTACATAAGAATGATCATTAATAAAGACATGACATGGTCAATACCAAGTTGTCTTAAAATCTCTCTGTCAATGACATTAGTCCAAACCTCTTCAATTTAGCCTCTGAAAGATTATTTGGACAGGGCAGAATACAGCCATGTTCTTTGCCAAATTATCACAAGAATGATTTCCACCCCAGTTGCTGTTGTTCTTCCTCAGAAACCTCTTGACCTGGCCTCCATAGTCCAGCTTGATTCAGCACTAATGTTTCCCATGCTCCTTCTAGAATGGCCCATTCAGTCCTGTTTACATCATTCCACCACTTTCCCAATCCAAAGTCCACATTCCACCAACAAGCAGCATTTTCAGGTTGTCATAGCAACACCCAGGTCCCAACTTCTCTCCAGTTACAGTTGCACTGTCGTGAAGAGATACCACGACAAAGGCAACCTATAGAAGAAGCATTTAACTGGTGTTAGCTTAACATTTCAGAGGGTCAGTCCCTGATCATCATGAGGAGAGCACAGTGGCCGTCAGGCAGGCATGGGGCTGGAACAGTAGCTTATATCACCGCTTCAGTGATGGAGGTTGATGATTATGAACTCTGGGGTCACAACAGCCTTCATTGCCCAAACAGTGTGAAGAGGCACATTTCAAAATAAAAGAATAATTAGCTGAGCATGAGAATCTTTAGATGAAACCAACTGTGGTGGTTTGAATGAGAATGACCCCCATAGCCTCATAGACTTGAATGTTTGGTTCCCATTTGGCAGACTGTTTGAGAAGGATTAGGAGGTGTGGCCTTGTTGTGGAGGTGACTACTCTTCAAGTCATTTTATTTTCCGTGCAAGTACTTATAGGGACCACTAAGGAGAAAGCACCATTCTGGAAAGGGGGATATCAAGAGTCACAGTGGGCTGTGGGCCCACAGCCAGCAGCTAGTAAAATAAAAGTAGAAGGAAAGACCCAAAGGAAAGAGAAATGGTTTAGAGGAGTGTACTGGGACACAGGGTAAAAAGCAACTTCAGGGGAGGAAGTGGGAGGGACCATAGCCTTGAGGGCCTTTCAAGTGAAACTATGTAGTCATTTATTTCAGAGTCTCACATAGCACAAGCTGGCCTCAAATTTACTAAGTAAGCAAGGATGACCTTGAACTTAATTTTCCTGCTTCTAGGGTGCTTGGATTACAGGCATGGACCCCCATACTCAGTTCATGAGGTGCCAGGGATTGAACCCAGGACTTCATGCTTACTAGGCAAGTGCTCGACCAAGGAGCTACATTCTTAGCCCTCTAGTTACACATAATTTTACTCCTTTTTTAGATAGGATCAATGTCTGTCTGCTCTCATAGATTTTAAATTGTAGTGGTATAAAGACAGGGGAAGGTTCTGTTTTTCCTAGGAGGTATAAATAGTCCGCAGGTGGTGTCGTTTGCCCCGTGGCAATGGTTCCCTACCATGCTCAGGTGCACCACAGGGTACCACAGTCACTGCTAAAAATTGAAGAGAATTTAAGAAAACGCTGCAGTACTTGACATTTGCCTGATGCCAATGGACTACCCGCTTTATGCAGCTTGGGGTGTAAGCTTTAGAGTTTTGTGATCTTATTTTTCATGGGACTCCAGTCAGGAGCAAAGCTCAGTGGATAGCCTGACTAGATGAGAGCAAACTACAGTAGCGTTGTCGGGGTGAACCTCTGGTCTCAGAAGTTGTACAGTCCTCAACTGGTGCACACGCCCTGCTCGGAAGTGCTTGCTTATTAAGGCTTGCACATGAGTATTTTTTCCTTTCAATCTGTTTGCATCAGTTTTCCAACAGTTTCGACGTGATTAGTATATTTTGAAAAACATGTTGGACACTACTACTTAAAAAACAGAATTTTTATGCTTTGCCTTTGGCCTGGAGGCAACGGGGAAAAGTCTCATTATAGATACTGTGCTGTGAAAGAGGAACATCTGAAGCATCTGAGAACTTCTGCTCCTGGGCCCAGGCACCAGAAACCAAGTTTTTTCTTCATCTTTCTGCCCAGCTTCACTAGGGAACTGCTTTCTTTCAAACCCATCCCCTCTTTCTGTGAAAAGACAGGGAACAGGGCACTGTCCCTTTTAAGGATACAACCTAGAAGATGGAATTATCACATCTGTTCACAATCCATTGGCCAGAATGTTGCCAGATGGCCATGCAAAACCACATGGGAGCCATGGGAGTTCAAACTGTGTCCTCAATGGCCACATGCCCAGAAAATTCTTGGGGGAATTTGTAAGTGTGCACAAAGAGAGAAGGTGGATATAGGGTCAACTTGTAGCCCTATGATAGGCCATATGAAAAGGAAGCAAAGACTCCCATTGCTCACTTCCATTTGAGATTGCAGCATGAATACAATGAGCCCTGCTTGAGCTGAACGGTGGTGAGTGTTGTGGGCCCAAGCTGCAGCTTGTAATTTACAATAAAAAGACCCTCATGTGTTTTGCAACGGAGTCGATTCCTGTAGATCTTTTGGGGGCTCGTGAACTGGGTGTAACACAAGCAGACACAGTGCTGGAGAAGGAGCTGAGATCCGCAGGTGGCAGGAGAGAGGTGAGCCAGCCACTAAGCCTGGCTTGAGCTTCTGAGGTCTCAAAGCCCACCTCCAATAACACACTTCCTCCAACGAAGCCACACCTATTTCAGCAAGGCCACACCTCCCAGTAGTGCCACTCCCTACAAATCTTCAGGGCCATTTCCATTCAAACTACCACAGTACCCAAAACAAAAGAGAACCGGCAGGAAAAGTAAAGACTTTTCAGATGGCGTTCACTCTGAGAGTCAAGACTGACTAGATCCTGGTCTTGGCAGCCTCACTGGAAGTTGGAGACCCAAGGGGAACCCTGTCAACCTAGGAGGTTTCAACTCTGCTATCTGAGAATGAGAGCAAGGGAGAGATTTGAAATTTGTCAACAACCTTACAGAAAACTCAGCTCTTTCCTCAGCAAGCGTCCCTTCCTGCTTGTGACATGTGTGCATGTCTTACCAGTCTGGCCTGGCTCCTTTTGTATATTGTCTCTACTACATTTATTTACCTGGCTTCAAGGCTGGCTTCCCAAAGAGATGACAAGGACAAGCTATGGCCCTAGGACCACCGCTGTCCCTTATTTCCCCTGGAGCACCATCTCATTGAGGGTGTTCTTATAAATATTTGCTGGTAAATGATTTAGTCAATACACACAGGCCATTATAATGTGGGAGAGACATTTAAAGCCTGACTTTGTATTTGGCCATTACCAGAGACCATTAGAGAGGAAAACCAAATATAGATAATGCTCATCCTGCTTTCTGTCTTGAGAGCTGATCTCCGTTTTTCTCCTCAAAAGGGAGCATCACCCCTTCGGAAGACACATCTTTTCATCTTTTCCCTACAGGGTTAGATCTTCCTTAGACCTGAAGAACACCTCCGTATGCTGCAGGGGCCTGTCGATTGTTCAGCATGAGTGGTAGGATGGAGCATCCAGCCCAGCAGGCGCTCAGCTAGAAGCTTCCCTGTGGTTTGTGTCTGTGCCTATGCTCTGGCTCCAGCTGCCACCTTACTGCCTGAGTCATTCAGTCTCCTTTTCCCTACCAAGCCCACACAGGTCAGAATAAACAGTCTCAGCTTCAAGGCATCTAATTCCTGGGAAACCCCTGTCTCTTTATCCAAGTACTCAAAAGCCAGAGGGGCAGGCCAGTTGGGCAATGTTCAACACACCCTATCAACCCTGAGTGCTCTGGCACCCAGAGGTCTCTTGATACACTAATGATCCACTCAGCCATCCCAAGCAGAGATAGGGAGTTGGTAAATCACTGTCTTTCTTTTTACTTTCTATTCACTGAGCAAATGGCAAAGGCTTCAGGCACATGGTCCAAGGTATGTATCAGCCTGAAAAATCCAGTCTAGAAAAACACCAAAGCATTCCATGGGCTACCCAGGATAAGCCTTCAGACACTCACTGGCTTTGGTCCTGGAAGAAGACTATCAGTGTGAGGCCAGGCTCTTCATCTCCATTCTCTTGGGGGTTAGCGTTGGGACAGGCGCACATCTCCCAATTTGAAAGAAGAGAAACATTTTACCCAAATGCCACACTCTAACAACACTGCCACCCTCAGATCACAAAGAGGAGAGCTTACTGCTTCTTTTCTTTCTGAATTCCCAACCAGTTCAGGTCTTTGCCAAATAGAATTCTGGCCTGTTACTAATCTTGCAAAGAAGGCCCCGGACACCGACATTCATGCTGCCGCTACGTGAAGCCTGGTTAAAATGTTTTCACCTTGCCTCAGATTATATTTTAGTTGAGGAACCCTCCCTATCTATCTCCATAAACACATTAGGATGACATAGATGTATGGCCCCTCTTGACCCAGGACAAGCCTAAACAGTTTATGGAAAGTTCTCTCTAAAAACAACAACCCCAGGAGCCCAGAACTACGGGGATCTTGATAACAGCAAGGGCTCTGCTTCCTATCTACAGTGAATTAGCAGCAGCATGACTTGGCAGTGATATGATGGCAGACTGAAGCACCCAGTAAGGACCAAAGACCTGAAACTTGACCCTTGATCTTTGACCCGTGAAGTGAATTCTCTGAAGTCTCCATGATAGAGCATTCATGGCACCTTTTTCATCACTTTCCCTAAAGACAGGCATTGAAAACATCCTAAGTAACAACCTGTCAAAGACAACTTCAAGCAGAATGAGAGGTAGGTCTGACAGCAAGGCTCTATCCACCAGAGGCCTTCTGTCTAGGAGAGAAACTTGGGCTATTTCTTGGGTAAATTAAAAAACAAGCAAACAAAAAACCAATTTGCAATTATAATAAGAGATAGTTTAGATAGTTTCACCACTGCTTTGAGGAAGCACTGACAGTGAGTGTCTTAGTTTGGTTTCTGTGATGAAAACCATGCATGACCAAAGCAACTTGGAGAGGAAAGGGTTTATTTCAGCTTACACTTCCAGGTAGCAGTACATCCTGTGAGAAGTCAGAGCAGGAACTTGGGTAGGAGCAAGAACCTGGAGGTAGGAACCGGAAGGAATCCATGAAAGAATGCTGCTTACTTGCCTGCTCCTTGCGGCTTGCTCAGTCTGCTTTATTATATATACCAAGGCCACCTGTCCACTGGTGGCACCACTTATCCTGGGCTGGGCTCTCCCACATTAGTCATTAATCAAGGAAATGCCTTTAATCCCAGCACTTGGGAGGCAGAGGCAGAGGCAGAGGCAGAGGCAGAGGCAGAGGCAGAGGCCAACAGATCTCTTGAGAGTTTAAGGTCAGATTGGTTTACAATGTGAGTTCCAGGATAGCCATGACTATGTAGAGAAACCCTGTCTTGAGAAAAACAAAACAAAACAAACAACAACAATAAAAAGCCCTACAGACTTGCCTACAGACAGAGGTAATCACTCAATTGAGATTCATCTTCCCGATAACTGTAGCTTATGTCATGGTGACCAAAAACAAAAAAACAAAAAAAACCCAAATCAAATCAAATCAAACCAAACCAAAACAAAAAACAGAATAGTGGTAAATGATGTAAGGCTAGGGCTGGCTAGGGGTTCCCCAGGAAAAGGTAATATAGATCTGCTGGAGGAGGCCAGACTGCATGGTGATGCTGAAGATGAATTGGCATTAAAAAGGCTAAGAGGAGTAAGCTGACCCCAGAGAAGGTGAAGGTGAGGGTAAGAGCCTTGAAAACCAGATGAAAGAGTCCTACTGGCTGATCTGTGGTATACATTGAGTTACACGTCAGTTTCTTATGCTCATTCTGTGTCGGGGTAACGTGAACAAGTCCTTTATGAATATCGTTGTGTGCCAAGTTATATTTGGGAAGATTAATTTGGTTTCACTGTGTGGGAAAGAACAGAGAAAAGGAAGAAGTTAATGGTTGAGGCAGGCCAAGTTACAACGCAATTGTCTAGGAGGGGAATGAGTATTTTAGGAATTGAGTTGGAATTATTGCTTTGAGGCTAAATATTCCAGCCTCATACTGCTGAAAGGGAATTTTTAAAAACGTGGCAGAAAAAAAAAAGTATAACCATGCCTGGGTTTCATTTGGGAGTGAGTTGAGGGTGGGCATTTGGCCTCTCCTTGACTCTTTCCTGTCTCCTCTACTTGTATCCTCTCACAGATTTCTCTTCTCTTTCTCTGTGTCCTTTGTTTTGGACACAGGAACTTAGAAGCAACCACCAACAGCCAGCACAGCAAAGTCTAGCAAGGCATGTTGGCAGCTTATGGTTTCCTGGCTCTTATGTACAGACAGAACCTCTCTAAAATGATGATTTTTTTTCGTCTAAATATAGAATATGTTTGGAATGTGGAAAAAAGAAAAGAAAAGAAAAAAGCAAATTTCAATGCATAACTTATTATCATTGGCTTTGAAAGAAATCAACCAACCACAGCAATTCATTTCAGGAGGGGTTTTGTAAGTATGCCATCTCTTCACACCCCACTCACTCTTGAGAGTTTGAATATGTCAAATCTGTTCTTTTAAAAACTTTTGCTGTGTGGGCACAACCCACCCACACCACCAATGTCCAGGAAAGTTATAAATGGCACCTGTTAAGGCTTGAGTGAGAAATGTCCCCCACAGGCATAGGTAGTTGGTGGTACTATTTGGGGAGGTCCAGGGCTTGATGGAGGAAGCACATTGCTGCTGGACGGGCTTTGAGATGACATTGCTCTCCCCACTTCCGGTTTGCCCTCTCTGGTTTGTGCTTGAGGTACAGGGTGTAAGTTCTAAGCTTCCTGCTCTGGCCACTATGCCTGCCTGTGCATGCTGTCCTCACCAATAGCAACTCTGACCCTCCAGAACTGGAAGCCGAAATAAACTCTTTTTCCTGTAAGTTGCTTTGGTCATGGTGTTTTATGCAACAGAAAAGCAACTCAGTCCTATGCCATTTGTCCTCATATCTATGCTGTCGTGCATTATTCACCATTATGTGTTTGTCACATGATGGTGACATGCTATAGAAGGTGGGCTCTCTGCCTTCTTGTTAGAGAATGACATCGTGTACATTATGTACCTACTTGGGGGCTCACTTTAGGAGCCAGATCTACCTCTAGACGCCTTATTACTGCGGGAAGTTCACAGGGTTGGCGCAATCCAGTGCTCACCATGTAAAACAGCTGTGCCGTGATGAATTTCTTCACCTGTTAGTTCAGAGCCACAAAAGAGCCAGGCGGTGGTGTCACAGGCCTTTGATCCCAGCACTCAGGAGGCAGAGGTGGGCAGATCTCTCAGCTAAAGGCCAGCCCGGTCTACTGAATGAATTCTGGGAAAGCCAGGGATACACAGAGAAAGCGTGTCTCACAAGAACCAAACCAAATACGTACAAATGACAACAACAGCAAAGAGCCACAAACGGCCGTGGCATAAGAAGCATGCAAAGGCTGTTGGGTTACCAAACCTGAGGCCAGGGCTTGCTTTGCCTGCACAGCGTTACACAAGTATTTTTACCAGAGCAAAACTTTTCTAGTGTATAAAATGGGATAAAAACGTTACTTAACAACTTCCTGGCATTTGTTGACTAAATAAATCATATAGAACTGTAGATCCTATGAGCTCAGTCATGAATGTAGGAAATGCACTTCCTTTGGTCGACTTGGAATATGCTACTTGAAAGTTTAGGAGCTGGGGTTAGAAGGCCCACAATCCAGTTTTTCCTTTGTAATTTGTGCATAAACCTCTTTATGTACGCTAGCAAAGGACCCCCTGCAAATGACACAGAAACTAGTTGAAATCTTTTCACAGTCCAAAGTAAAAGACATACATGAATATTCTCAGAACATCTAAAAAGAAAAATATACATATATACATACATATATGTGTGTGTGTCCATTTCTAGTCTGTAACTAAATAAAAGGTATGTGTTTTAACTGGCCATCAAATTACTAAACTAATTTAAGACCAGAACTCAGAATAGTGCAAATAAAAGATCAAATTGTGAAAAGAAAGCACCTACCAAAAATAAAAAGCAAACAAACAAAAACAGAGAAGAAACACGTCCTAAGGAAGAGCTCATAAACTCCTCCATACTCAAAGAAACGTGCCATCGAAACACACTTTTCAAGACGTTCTGCTAAATGCCACAAACCTACAAGAGCCTATTAGATATAGGGTAAGGTGGAGCATGGGAGGGGGTCCTGTTTGCTGCGGCAGACCTTTACAAAGCTGCTCTGTCACTGGGTTTAATTGACCACTTTTACAAGGGCCTGACTCAGAATTCTCTCTCCCACTTTTCTCCTTTTTTTTTTTTTCTTTCTCAAAAATGCTTACTAAGCTTCCGCTGCTGTAACTGCAGCCTCTGGAGCCAGGCTATTCAGGTTCACTGGGGCTTTTTGGCGAATGCAAACATCTTACTCCTGAGGAAAACAGATTTCTTTCCTTTGTTTTTTATTTGAAGACATTGACATTTGGTTTTCAAGAAGACAAGTTCCTCGAAAAGTGGAAGATGCATTTTGCCTTTTATTGTCACAGCCTCCCAGGACCTTGCCAGGAGCATCTTCTTGGGAATACAGGAAGATTCTTTTCCATCTTTGATTAACTTTTCCAGTCGCCAGCATCTACAATGGCAGCTGTGGCCAGGCTGATTCAGAAAAGCCTCCTGTGGGTCCCTCAATCTATACTCCCACTTTCTGGACTTTTATCTTACCTTCAGCTAGACAACCCCAAGTGAACCAGAGACCAGATACAAAGATGGATTAAGGAGTAAAAAAAAAAAAAACCTGAATTGGTTCCTTATGTCTTCATTTGTTTGCTGTTTCACTACCTTGACATAACTTGGCTAAAATATGTCAGTTGCCATCCCAGGCAATGTTAGAAGTTGCAAGAAATATATGAACATGCTAAGATACCCCAGTCCCACCAGTCAGCAGCAGGAAAAGGTGGCCTTGCAGGTTTCTCCGAAATGCTGTCTTCTGTGGTGTCTCACTTCTGAAGAAGTTTAGCACCAATTTGTGTGGGGTTTTTTATTGTTGTTGTTGTTGTTTTCATTTCTTTTCCTTTTTCTTCTTTTTTGCTTGTTTGTTTTGTTTTGTTTTGTTTTGTTTTTCAAGACAGGGTTTCTTTGTGTAGCCCTAGCTGACCTGGAACTCTCTCTGGCAACCAGGCTGGCCTAGAACTCAGAGATCTGCCTGCCTCTGCCTCCCAAGTGCTGGGATTAGAGGTGTGCACCACCAACCCTGGCTTAGCCCCATTTCTTATCTTGACATCCTATGGGCAATATGATCCTGGTTCTATCTCTTTATCTTTGTCTTTGCTACTTTTTTCATTGGTCCTTCTCAAATCATGCCATTTGCTCTCCGGGAGATCCATACAGGATGAGTGAACACAGGCGTATTCAGAGCAAACAAAGTGCTTCTTTCAGAGTATCAGAGCTATATGTAAGGTGGGGGGGGGCAAAATTGGTCTTAATAGTATTTAAACATTTTATGTATTAAAATAAACACCAACATACTGTGGAATAGGATGCGGCATACACATGTGGATAGTATGTGCCAGGTAAAGCACAGGTCATGTCTTGCTGGTGGAAGTTCAGTTTTAGATCTGAGGAGGTGGCCCAGGGGCTAAAATCTCTTGCCTGGAAAGTGTAAGGGCCAAAGCTCAGCTCCTCAGAACCTATGTAACTGCCAGTTAGGCATGGCAGCTGCAGAAGGCAGAGACAGGAACCCCAGTGCAAGATGGCTAACGAGACTAGCGATGTGTGCAAGCTCTAGTTGTGATTAAGAGACCCCATCAATGACTAAGGTGGAAGAGCATCAGGATGGTTCCCATCAGCCTCGGTTTCCACACGCATGTTCCCACACACAGGCAAACATGCATGCATGCATCACACACACACACACACACACACTGGCAAACATGCTCGCATACACACACATGCATGCACACAAACACACCCTCATGCACACCATGTACACACAGGTAAATACGCATGCATATACACACATATACATACAACTGTACGGACAGACTAGAATAGAAAAGCAAAACAACCCAAGAAGGCAGGTCAGTCTGAGCTGCACTCCAGGGCTACAGCTAACTCCATTCTAGCAATGGAGGACTTCAGGATAGAATTTGAGAATCATTCACTTACTGCTTAGGCCACAACTTAAACAGCAACAAATAAGAAACCACAGAGTTAACTGCTGTTGATTGAGGGCTTCAGACATCACAGCCTGTCACTGTGAAATGCCTTCAGCCCTTCCTCCATATTCCAACCTATCACAAATTGTTGCTATACCTCCAGATCGCAGGTCGGTGTTCCAAGCAAATTAAGGGGATGGGGTGGGGAGGCGAAGCCTTATTAGCCTCATATATCACATTTTTATTAGGTAAAGTGCAAGCCTTCTCCGAGTCCCCAGGGCACCAATCGTTAATTCTCACTGACCACATCTGGCTCATGGTCACCTCTAGTGGAAAGGAGATCATCATGAAGAGTCAGTCATCTGGGGCTGAGCCAATAGCCTTCATTCTCCCCATACCGCATCCCCACCGCCATCTTGAAAACAAACGAACAAACGGAGTCTGTTAATAAAAGGAAAGGACTAGATCTTGGGTAAAGACTATGGCACCATCTTTCCCGTTCGGCAGCTTGATTTTCTGGTTAATTTTACAGCTGACGCACAGTAGAGAGCCAGTTAGAAAGAACTGCTCGTCATTTGTGGGGGAGCAAAGCTGGGCATGGTGCAGGTGTGGCGCACACAGTCTCCAGGAAGCCACAACACCCTCCCTGCCCCCCCACGCAGTCTCTAGGAAGGGTCCTCCTCTCAGTGGGAAACAGCAGAAACATAGGAATAGTCCTGCCTGTCCAAGCTCAGAGCCAGCCCAGAGAGTACCAGGTTAGCTCTCCATCAGGTGCGGAACCCATTTCCACTCACCCTACAGAAAGGGTGAGTCTGTGAAGACATCACCAAGCTTCCCAACACTCAGGAAGAATGAAAATCTCCACCCACTCCTACGGTTGGCCTTCATTAGCCCTTATTCATACTGAAAGAAGAACTGAGAATGCCCTTTAGCCACATTCTCAACAGCTGTCTAGACAGTTATTTCGGAGCAGGTAATGATCCCTTGCAAATGGCCAAAGCTAGGCCTGAGTATCTTGTATCCAGGCTTACTGTATTTTTCCTACAGGCACTTTCACAGTAGCTGCAGAGCGAACAGCCTGCAAGCCGCTCTGACTTTCCCACCCCAGGGACTGGGAGAGGCTTCATGGTTCTTCTCCAGGCCTGCCTCTGCCCCTCCCTTCTGCATAGAAAAGGCACAGATGGGGCCCAGCAAAGAGAGACTTGCCCTGGAGAAGGAAAACCCAGGGACCCTCATCCAACTCAACAATACAGAACATCAGGAGAAGCCCAAGAGGCACAAGGCCTATACCGCAAGGGTGTGCTACCGCCATTCTCTGACATTTCTGAGTCGTTTATTGACACTTGGAACAGAGGTTTGGCTATTTAAAACTCTTTTTTTTTTTTTTCAGGGCTGGAGGAGCTACAAGGATTACATCTGTAAAGCATGGATTTTAACCTTTTTGTACTATGACTCTGTGTATCTAAAATGGCTGACCACTATAAGGAATGCTCTTTCAGGCTAAAGTTTTTACATTTTCTAGAAGTCCCTTAAGCAAGAGGTTTGTAAGAAAGGATGAGGGTCTCTTTAAACCCCTAATACCTTGGAGGTTTAGAATCTTTTCTTACAGCACTTCTATGTGATTAGCTTTTGTGTTGTCTCTTGTGTCTTGTGACAGGCTGGCCAATATCTACTGAAGACAAACTCTACAACTCTTCTCAGCCCTGTGGAGGAAACCATGGGGGTCTCTGAAAACATGTGAGCCTTCTGTACCTCTGCAGAGATGATAACGTCTCATGCTCAGTCTCTCAGCTCTATTTAAGATTGGTTCAGAAGGTCAGTCTGTGGACACTTGGCTTCCTGTACTTGGACATGTCATGGCAGTTAGGGTGTGTGGTGGAGGCTGGCTGTTCACGTCATGACAGGAGGCAGAGTGTGAGCAGAAAGGGGCGAGAGATAAAGACTTCCCACCAGTGACCTCGCTTCCTCCAGGCAGCTCACTCCTCCCGGGGTTCACAGAGCCTCCCAAAAGAGCACCACCAGCTGGAGACTAATATTCATGTCCAGACCATAATGATCCCTTACTACTTTGATCCAAATAACAACAGAAGCAAAGCCTTATGACTTTCAAGATCGGGTCATACAAGGCATCACACAGCTTCTAGCTGGTTCACTGGGAGACCCACATCTCTAGCCTTGAACCAACATATACATCCAACTAGCCTTAGGCAACTAGGTTAGGAAGAAGCCACAGTGAAGAGGCTACACGAAGGCACCATGGCCAATATCTGCAAATGAACCCAGGAATCCAAGGGCCAACCTTCAGTTGCTTGCAGATCTTGAAGACTGCAGCCATCTCTAGCCATTTGTTTGTGTAGATGAGGCCCCAGACCTCGCGGAGCTATTGCAGCATATCACGCCACCTCTCTTCATCTCACTTCTCACACAGGATTCACACGGTGAAAGAAAGTGGTTGCTCCTTCACCGTTCTGAGTTGAAGGCTGATTTTGCATGGAAATAGATAGTAAGTTGAAATTTGACAAGCGCCCTGAACAGTGCAGTGCATTTTAAGAAGTATGAATGTGTATGCTTGCCGTGGAACAGTGAGCAGTGATTTGGGGTGCCAGGCAGGGTTAACGGTCTCCTTTGTGTCTTTCTTTGCTTCCTGAAGTTTTCATGGTGAGTTCATATTACTTCTTGACTTCATAAGTCAAGAAGAAGAAATAGAAGCCACTTGAAGAAGCAGGTCACACCAAAATTACAGTGCTTGTGGTTCCAGCTGCAAGTAACGAAGATCTTCTAATGATGGCTAAGACCTGATTGAAAAAAAGGTTGTCCGGGCTCAGGGCTCAGACCTCCATCCCTTTGGACATGGAAGTGGGCAGTGGCTGTGTGGCAGCATGAGGAGGGGAGAAGGTAGAAAGGCAATGAAGGCGGTAGGCGTGGCTGCTGGAGGACACCTTTCCCTTGACAAAGCAAGAGACTAGTGTGAGCTTCTCCACTTGGTCAGCGGAGGCCCTCTGCATCACAGCGTTGGGTGTGTGAGCTCTGGTGTCATCCCCGGTGACTCGTGAAGATGCTGACGTGAAGTGTGTCTCTAGAGCACATCTTTTTCCTGCAGGTGCAGTCCTGCCACGAGCGTAGGCACAAACCTTGGTGTGACAAGGGAGGCTTGGCCCTCGCCAGTGGCCACATTTTAGAAGCACAGGGAAAGCAGGAACATATGTGAAAAGGTGCAACTGGAAGGACTAAAGCTTGTGACTTGCACAGGAAAAAAAAAAAAAAAGGTGTTTGAATGGGGCCAAGGCTGAGTTCAGCCTTATAGGCATGGTTTCTACGGAAACTCTGAAAGCAAATAGTTCACCAGTAAGGGGGGCCCTCTTCATTAAGCAGAATAGAAATTCCCAGCCGTGGGGCCAGTGCTTCCTCTATAGCAGTAGCTGCCCGCTTGTACAGAACATTCCAAAGCAGGGCGCTGGAAAGGTGGTAAGAGACCCAGAGACCAGGCAGGCAGTGGGTGCCAGTGCTCTGAGCCACACCGTGTGGTCGTGAGAGCTTTTGCCCTGAAGGCAAAGTTACATTTGCTCTCAGGCTAGCAAGGATTGGTTGCACAAATCTGAAAAATCTAGTGAAAGAGTGTGAGGTAGGCTGAGGCCATCTCAGTCTCTAGAAAAGATGAGAACAAGAGAAACAGGCTGTGGCCGAGTGCCAGCAAGTGCTGTGGGGAGTGTCACCGGTGAGTCAGTGGGCTCTGAGGCCACGATCACATGGCAAGCCCTTTGCAGAAGCGGAGATGGATGTGGAACATTTGTGGTTCTATAGCAAGACCAGGCGGGGAGGAGAAGGCAGCTGTTGACCAACACCACGTCTTTCCTTCCTCCACAATCATGAGTCACTCGCTGGGTTGGGGGCGGCAAAGCCTCTATGTTCAGGCATCTGTCCACCTAGGTGGGGCCATATGTGTGTGGTCCTCAGCGTAAAGTGAGAGGAAATATCTGCCTTACCCTTAAAGTAAGGCACATGTATTTCACAATCTCCCCTTCCCGGGAATCTGGTCCTTCACTTCAGTCTTCAAATGAAGATAACACCCTGTGACAGAGGTGGAAGGGAATTAGAGGAATCTGCCAATCTACCCCGAACCACTCATGTTTGTTTCTTGGTTAATTTCAGTAATAACTGTGGCTTGTTTGATGATCAACATTTCAAACAGACATGAATTATACATAGTTAAAAGTGTGAAACTGCTCCTCACCATGCCTGACCCCAGCCTTCTCACTCCACTGCTGACAAATTCAAGTCCCTACAGTTTCATACATGACCTTTTCTAAAAAGCAGATGTATATATATATATATATATATATATATATATATATATATATATATATACAGGATGGTATATCTTTAAAAACATGTTATAGAATATTAGCTAGACATTTTTGGTATAAAATTATATATTTTTTTCTTTTTAAAAATTTTCTTTCTAGTATTCCAAATTTTACATATAGCTTCATGTTACCATCAGATGCTTTGAAATTACAAAGACCATTAAAATTCACATAATTTATACTATCTTTGTTCTAGCAATTCTTGTTTTTAACAAAAATATCCTAGAGAAATATCCATACAAATGTGCAAGGGGTTTGTAAATTTAAATTATGTGTTGACATTTGAAATAAAACAAATTGATTGCTTATAAATTTAGATTCCTATAAATAGTACATAACTTTATAACTTGACTTTCAAAGCTGTCTCTGTGAGTGTTTGTGTGTGTGTGTGTGTGTGTGTGTGTGTGTGTGTGTATACGTGTGTGTGCTTGTGGTATATACATATGTGCATGTGTAGGCACACTAACCTGTGTGGGTGTGGTGGAGGTCAATGGTTGATGTCTAAATGTCTTTCTTTATTGCTCAGCATCATTTCTTTGAGGCAAGATCTCTCGCTGAACCTGGAGCCTGGAGCTCACCATTTCAGCTAGGCTTGGTGGCCAGTGAACCTCCAGAATCCACTGTCCACCACTCAGCACTGGGGTGCTGGTAGACTACTCCATGCCCACCTTCTACACGGTCCTGGGGAGATAAACTTAGGTCTTTATGCTTTTGCAGAAGACACATCACTGAGCTGTCTTCCCAGCTCTGTGTCCAATCTTTTAACAATGAGACATTTTTAAATGTAACTTATATTCGCCTGATGTAACTGACATCTCCAAGGCTTACTGCCTCTGTCTGCTAACCTAGGCTTAGTCCTGGAAGCTTCTTGCCTCCATACAGTCCAATTGAGGCTTAGAATGCTTTCAGCCTCTGAGACTTACTGCTGAATAAGCTCAGCCTTTCTAGCTCTTTCTGAATTCTTTCTGGCTGGTTCAACTCAGCTGTTCTGCTCAAACTCCAAGCTGACTGATTCAATCTGGCTTCTCTCAGCTTCTAACTTTTTGCATTTGTTCCTGAGTAACTGGGAAAGCCAACAGGGGTGGTTGCATTACCTCAATTTCATTAAGAGGTGGCGCTATAGGTTCAATGAGCTGTCTATCTTGACCCTCAATTTCATTAAGTACAGTAGGTTCATAGGTTCACAATGAAGCACTTCCTGTTTTATTATTTCCTCTGTCTTTTGCCTGTTAAGACTTTGTACTCTTATAGCTAATTTTTCTTGTTGTACGGCTATTTTTTCAATCTTTTTTTTTTTTTTCAGAGGAAATATATAAAGAGTGCAATTAAAAGTGGAGAGGGGTTTACTCTGCTGGTCATAATTGCAATAAGTACCGTAATGGCTTTTTCAAGTAACTTTTCTATGCCAAATGGATATGAAATGAAGTTTTCCATTTTTTTAATGCTGGAAAAGTCTGTCTGTAGAACAAAAATTGTCTTTTGGAGTGGCTTACTGAGATTCGCTGTCTCAGGGGCTCCTATGTTGTTCCTTGCTCTGGGCTCAAGGCCCCCATGTTTTGGAGTCTCCTGAGTGTCTCTGAGTATCCAGCTGAACCTGAAGAATGGATGCTTCCTCTGCAGACGCTCTCAGGCTCATTTCTCCTCTGTGACTTTCTGTCAGATGTCCTCTGGTTTCTGCAATGTTGGTGGGCTTTCTTCTTCTCCAGTCATGTTGGGCATTAGATATAAATGTAACTTTCATTTGCCTGATGCAATTGTCATCTCCGAGGCTTCCTGCTGAATAAGCTCACCTTTTCTAGCTCTTTCTGAATTCTGGTTGGTTGGTTCAACTCTGCTGTTCTGGCTCAAATGCCTCTCCAAGCTGACTGATTTAAACTGGCTTCTCTCAAATTCTAGCTTTTGGTTCTGCTTGGCCTCAAAACTAACTCTAGCAATCTGTTCTAATCTTCTGGCCCTTTCTTATTCTCTGGCTTCAACTGCCTCTGCTGATCTGCACTGAATTGCCCGAACTCAACTCTGCTGCATTGGTTCGAAATCGGCATCCCTTTCAAACATGGCTGTTTCCTTCTATAAACTACCCTTACCTACAATGTTTGAAGCTAAAGGTGTGTGCTAAAGGTTTGTCTGTATCCCCAGCCAGAGCAGCCGTGTGGCTGGGTTAAAATTCCTCTACAGAGACATGACTCTGCCATCTACAAATATGTTAGACCAATGATGGCTAATGTTAATTGTCACTTTGATAGAATCTAGACTCACTTGGGAGACAGGTCCCTAGGCATGCGTGTGGGAACTTATCTTGATTGTTTTAATGAGGTTGGTAGACACACCCTGTTTGTTGTTTGAATGCAGGAAAACTGGGCTGAATTTATTTCATCGTAGCTTTTTCTCATCACATCTATTATCTTCCAAAATGGCTACAGAACACTACAGTTTTGGAAAGCGATTATTAGATCATACTATTTTCTGTGAGAGTATAAATTCAAAGTGGTAAAATCTGCTTATCTGCTATATTTTGCACATTTTCATATTACATTATCATTTTTTTTCTCAGCAGGGAATAGTTTTCTTATCACATAGCGTACTATTCCGTTTTCAGCACATAAACACAGCGCTGAGCTCTGAGGATGAAGACACATATGCCTCTTCTGGAACTGAACTATTCAAATATGCCTCTACATCCTGAAACCCTGCAGCTATACAAAGTAGAGTTTCTGTGCATTCAGACTTCTATGTAAGAGATAACAAAGTCTCTCTCTAGTCAAAATGCCTAAAACAGAACAAATGTTAATTGGATGCAGTCTTACATAGAACTTATAGATCCAAAATAGTATTTGTATTTCCCACATTGGTCACGAAGGTCTAAAAGGGTATCAGAACAATGCATATATACCGTTTGTAGTAGAGGAGGCCCATGGCCACATGTGTGCCTGAATGTACACAGAGTACCTCTACTGACAAGTGGAGCCATTGTGGAGGAACTTGGAGAATACAAGTCATGAAGAGGCTTACTTTCCACTATGTGCTTTCTGTGTTCTGAATTTCCTGTCACAAGAAGATATTGCACTGATAATCTTGCAGGCCAGGAGGGTACTAAGAAACAGTACTACTCAGTACTACACAATAGTATGATGGAGATGAGAACTCTTAAACTGCCAAGTGCAATATAAATTGAGTGTTATATTTGACATGGTAACCTTTAAACTTTTTTTGTGTCTACTCCTCTGATTCTTTTTGCAGGATAGACTGCTAGAAGGATTCCTGCACATAGGGCAGAGTGATGTTTCCCTCCAAGTGGTCTCCCAGATTATGACATCTGGGATCATGTGATATTACAGAGTGAGAGGGAGCTAGATTGCATGGAACTGAGGTTGCCACACCAGCGAGTTTGAAATTTGGTATTTGTTCTGGATTATCCACGGAGACTAAACAGAATCACCAAGGAACTTATAGGTAGAAAAAGAGGCCAGGAGAGTCAGAGGAGTGCATTGTGAGATGCCCTTAACAGCCTTTGCTGGCTTTGAAGATGGAAGGTGGCCATGAGCCAAGCTGGAAAGCGTGAAACGATTCATTTTCGCATGATCCTGAAGTATGAGCGTAGCCCTACCAACACCTTCATTTTAGTCCAGTGAGACCTATTCCTGCTTTCTGGCTTCTAAAACTAGAAAGCAATATGTTTATGATGTTTTAAGCCAACAGGAATGGAGTAATTTGCTATAGCAGTAATTAAAAGCCAATATTCTGCATCAAAAAATTACTTGTATATACAAGCATGAATATGGAATAACTTAAGCATCCAATAATAAGAGAATAGAAAGGATCGATGTCGCATTTATGTGAGTAAATATACGCAAAACAAACTAAAAACCTATATAAGTATATAACTACACACACACGTATAATGTATATATTACCTACATACGTAATCTGCTTATCAATCAGAGTTTAGCTTCAGAAAAGATTAATTACTCTAGCTGTTTCAAAGAGAAAGGATAATGTTAAAACAAACAAACAAACAAACAAAAAAGATCAAATTTGCACAGGATCATAGAAAAACTGCAGGAATGGCTCTAGGTTTATTCCTACCTCTACCTGGACAAAAAAGATGGAGGGTTGGGTAGAGTCACCAGCCTGAGGACATATACTAAACAAGGACTAGAGATGAGGTGCCTCCCTTTCTGATTCCCTTTCTCACGGTATTTACAGGTATTCAAGTCTAACCACGACATTTTTCTGCCTCCATCTTTGTAACATATTTCAAAGAAAACTCAAGGGAAATAGCCAAGAATCCATCCACTGTTGGGCTCTGAGGCTAGACTGCCTACATTAAGCCCACTTCTGCCTCGCTTCTTCCTACTATGGCCTGTGAGTGAGATCACTCACTCTTAGTACCCAACAATGAATGGGAAGTAATATGTCCCCCTCCCGAAGGCTGTCCGAGGACTGAGGCTGGAGGCCACGTCCTCAGCAGCGGCGTCACAAAACAAAACAGCATAACATAACAGTGACTGTCTCCTACCTCGCCTTCCTCTACTTACCAAGTATGACTTACCATGTATTCATTTTCTCTCTCACAAACACACAAAACCTCTCTTTAGAAAAATCCAAATAGGTCGTTAACTTTGCCCCACCAAGTAAAATAATCATGATCTGATGGAAAATTTTCAAATTTTGGAACTCATTGCCTTCTGTTTCTGTCGGCCATGTATCTGCTTCCTGTTGACAGAAATAATAATGATTCACAATGTCAACTTAGAGTCAAGAGTCCAAAGGCCCTGAGTACTTTCACTCTTAAACAATTTATATATCTATACATTAGTCACCCCTGCCACTCTGTTGCATTAAACATCACTCTACCAAGACTTGACAATAAGGTGATACCCTAAAACTTATCATTTATGGGGCGGTGGAGACTATCAATCTTCAGCGAATTTGGTCAGCCAGCTTGACTCTTGAGTGGTATCATCTAAACACACACATTCATAATGATTATTTATAAATACCTCAGCCCATCGCGATGGTTGCAGCTTACAGCGTGGTCCTCCAAGGAACATGAATTTCCAGGAAGGAATCTGTTTGACAGGTTGTCCCTCAATACCCAGTTTCCCTTTGGAATGGGCAGCTGTGGGTTCTGGTGGCAGAGGGAAATATAAGCCTACTGCTCTTTTCACTGTCCCTTACTGAATAGGGGTCAGCTTCAGAATGTCACACAATGATAGAGTTTATAATGGCCACCACCCTTTCCAACCAGTCGTAAAACTTCTATGCCCTCTGTCAGGTCTTGTTTCAAGTCTTCAGCAGACTTGTGGGTTGGAAATACATCCATCAGCAAATGGCAACGGTGCTCACTGGATTTCAGCAAAGCGTGTTCTAGCCGTTCATTTTCCACATCAAACTACTGTTTTCTGTTTTGTTTCATTTTGTTTTGTTTTTTCCTCCCCAGAGAGGAGAAAAGCAGCCAAATGCATGACCTTTCAGGGTCATAAGTATAAACCTCAATAGGAAGTGATTGTACTTCTATTCTCAAATCCTACACACAAGAGTAAAGGAAGTAAGACCATTAATTTAGTGAGCAGTAGAGATAAGGATCAAGCAGGAAATGGCTTTTTGAATGATGTCATCCGGGCCAAGTAGGAGGAGAACCAGGTGGGGCATGTCCTTCGTCTGATCTCTAAGAGATCTGCTCCAGCCTTCTGAGCGAAGGACTCCGTGGTGGTGGAGATAACGTAATTATCAGCCACCTTGATATGCATTGCCCTGCCAGGTGGCTGTGATTCCAACAGTACTCTAACACTGCCAGCAAGAAGGAATGGGAAGGGAAGAAGGGCAAAAAAAAAAAAAAAAAAAAAAGAGAGAGAGAGAGAGGAGAAGAGAGGAAGGAAAGGAAGGAAGAACTTTTTTCTTTTAGTAGCGTGAAGTTCAGCTGAAGATGCTCAAGATTTCCAAGGCTTTTATATTCTGAACAAATAAGCTTGTGGTGTTGTGTTGTTGTATGTAGGGGGAGGAGTCTTTTTCTTTGTGTTGTTTTGGTAGGGTTTTTCTTGTTGTTTGAGACAGGTTCTTAAAACAGAGCCAGACCGGCCTGAAACTCAGTCCTTCTCTTCCTCAGTCACATGAAGATTGTGATTTACCATGCCCTGCTCTAGGTATATTATTATTATTATTATTATTATTATTATTATTATTATTATTATCATCAAGACAAAGTCCATTTATTCCAGGCTGGACTCAAACTCACTATGTAGCCACAGGTGTCCTTGAACTTCTGACCCTCCCTCTCACATCTTACCTCTTAAGTATCTGGGTCACAGGCTCACATCGACAGTATCAGCTCAATTTTAATATGTTTCTTTCTGGCTTAGAGACTATGAAGGGTGATATTCCATGTAAATCAGTTGGGCTCCTTTAGTTGTTAAGCATGAGAGCACAGGAGAAAAGTAAATGGGGCTCAAATTTTAGTTTATGAATGGACAATTATGGAACGCTCTTTATCTGCAAAATAGACCAGTTAAGATCTAGGCCTCAAGGTCTGGGTGAGTACTACACAGGCAAGGCACGGAAGTGTCCAACAGAGATGTCACTCAAGAGCTTACAGTAGCTTCCTCCCATGGCTGCTTAGAAGACAGCACTCTAAAAGGTTTTAAAAGGTGGCATATACATGACACCCAATTTTTACTTTCTCAATCCTCTTTGAGTCTGTAGCTAAGTAACATAAAGTGAATTAACACTGCTTTGCAACCAAGCCTCTTGCAAAACTGAAACCCTAAAGATCTCTGCCCACTAACAGCTCACTCCCATTCTCCGGTCCTCTAGCCCTGCGGTTATCACCTTACCTTCTGTTTCTGTGGGTTTGATCATTCTCGGTACCTCACTTAGGTTACCTGCAGAAGCTGTGTGATTGGCTTATTTCAGATACAATAGCTTTGAGACTACTCTTTAATGGTTGATGAAATTTTGTTCTCAAGCAAAAGAATGGGTCACCATGCTTTATGTTGCGTGATCATCTATTCACCTAAAAAAAAAAATAGAAAATTCCAGAATAAAGGTGGTCCATTGCAACATGACTGTCCACAGCTGCAATGGATGGATTTTACACAAATATCACCAACTCTCACTCACTTGTTATCTACCGGCACTTGTGTCTTAGACCCTTTAATGATCTGTAAGTTCTTGAAGATCAAGGAATGCCTGGCATGCATAATGTGCATGTTAAATATGATTGCACAAATTAATAAATTTACATATCAATGGTTTCAAATCCTAGTGTGTATTCTTAGTCAAAAAATTATCATAAAGTATTTTCTAACCCTTCATTCTGTGCATCACTGACTGTTGGAACTCATAGCATGTGGACTTATAGAAAGCCTAAGCAAAAAACACAGTCCCTTGACAGGTGAACACAGTTGGCTTTTGGATCCCGGATATATCTGTGTTCCATTGGCTTTTAGGGAAATGGATGTGTCAATTTTTTTTAACTTTTATTTTATTTTTATATTAATCACAGGTTGTTACTTCATATACCAGCCGTAGCCTCCTCCCTCATTCCCTCTCAGTCCTACCCTCCCTCCCTTATCTCCTCCCTGCCCCTTTCCAAGTCCATTGCTAGGGGAGGTCCTCCTCCCCTTCCATCTGACCCTAGCTTATCAGGTATCTCCAGGACTGGGATGTGTCAATTTTTATTTGTTTTCATATTCTGGAGTACTAAATTACTTTTAACAGTAAAACTTACAGTCAGTACACGGACATGCTCAGGCTGGAGGTGATGGGAAAGGAGCTTACATATAGCAGTGGTAGACCCAAAGATGCTTACATCTTAAATCTGAGAACCTGTAAATCATGGCATTTGTGGCAGGAGACAATGAAGGCTGCATAAGCAATAAAGATGGCAACCAGCTTACCTTACCTAATTCTACTTATTGGGCCCAATGTAGTCGCAAAGGTCTTCTATATGTGAACAAAAGTAACAGAAGAGACTGTGTCACAGTGATTCAAGATGGGGAAGACTCTATCAGTGTGGGCTGTCAAGATGGAAGAGGCCTGGAGCCAGGAAATGAAGGCAGTGTCGTGGCAGAAAAAGACAGGAAAGAGCCTCTTTTTTAGTGGTCTCCAAAGAAGAGTGCAATCCTGTTGACACCTTGACCTCCATGATGTCTATTTTAGGCTTGTGATATCCAGAGCTATAAAGTAATGCATTTTTGATAGTTTAAGTAACTGAGTTTGTGATAATTTGTTATAGCAACCGTAGACAACTAATGTAATAGATAAGGATGTTCACTGCAGCATCATTCATAACAACAAAAACAAAAACTGTAAGCAACTGTATTAGCTGATTTTCTATTGCCCTAACAAAGACTTGGAGCTAGGTGTTTTGTAAGAATGAATATTCAAGTTTGGACCGCCCCATCTGTTCAGCTGCTGGTGAGGGACTGGTGATAAATGGCATCACAATGACAGGAACGTGGGTGGAGGAGATCACAAGGTAGACATGAAGCCAGAGAGATACAGAGCCAGACTCACTGTCTTCACAACAACTGCTCTAATGAAAACCAGTTCCTCCCAAGAACTACAGCATTCCTTTTTAGAGATGGTACCCCCAATGGATTCCCCACCTTCTACTAGACCTCATCTCTTATAGGTACTACCACTTTCAACACCACCACAATGAGGACCAAACCTCCATTATGCTTAATCCTCATCTGAACCATAGCAGATGCCGGAACACCCACCCACGGGAGCCTGGTAAAGCATTGTGTTGTGACAATGGATCCTGAGGACTGTGTGCTTTGCCCAGGAGAGGGAGTGACATTTCTTGCCAACCAATTTGAACCAGAAGGAAGGGAGAGGAAGAAGGCCTCTGAGCTTTTAAGTCTTTCTGCTTGGAACTACATGGTATATAAAACCTAACAGTGAAAATGTAGTATTTCTGAACAACCTTCTCTTGGTTTCTTTCTTATGTTATGCTAGGCACTGTGCTAAATGCTAGAAAATAAAGACTAAAGAAGAAAAATGAATGGGGGGGGTAGGGAAGAGATTATATGAAGTATGACAAATGTCAAAGCAGAGTAAAAGCACCCAGGGGAAGGGACATCTAACCAAGTAAGGCTGGGAAGATGGGCTAGCTGCCAATGGAAGGTAATTGCCTGAACCCAGCCCCAGAGGAAGAGCAGGATCCAGCCAGACAAAGAGGACTTGGAAGGCCAGCACAGCAGAGGAAACAGCTTACAAAAGGCCAGCTGGCATGAGCTCTAATGTGGTGAGGTGGGTGAGGTAGCGCCAGGACCAGGAAATTCTACAAAGCTGCATAAAGGACCTGCCCATAACCAACTTCATAAAAGCCCCTGACCCTCAGTCCTCCACCTCTGTAATAAGAGAAGCAGGGACCCTCCCACTGGGGGAGGGTTAAGAGACCTTTGCAGCATCTCGACTCCTAAAAAAAGATGACCCAACTTCTGGAAATCTCTGCCTTCCTGCCCATGTGTACTGTCCCCAAAGTCCCTACTTCCCAGGCAGGTAGCCACCTTCTAGAATATGAAAACCCCAAATGTGTTAAAGAACAAGAAACATTCCATGATGCAAATTGGAATTATTCAGACCTAGCAAATCACCACCCCTAACCCATGCACACAAATTGTAATGGTGACTCCTGCTATTAACAGATCTTAGACTAGACCACATTAACTCACAGTGCACTCCAGGCCTTGGGTCCTGGTAATGGACAGAGAGTTAAATTTATACTCCTGTGGGTCTCAACCTGTGGGTGGCATATCAGATATCCTTGCAAAGCGGATATTATTTACATTACAATTTATAACAGGAACAAAATTACAGTTATGAACTAGCATGGAAATATTTATATGGTTGGGGGTGGGGAAGATCACCACAGCATGAGGGACTAAATGAAAGGGTCACCGAATTAGGAAGGCTGACAATCACTGTTCTAACCTCTTCCCTGACCGACCCTCCATAATGCCTCACCCAGAGGGAACTTTTGAGCTGTAGAGAAGTCTAACTAGTTTGTGGGTCCTGTCGCTGCTCATATTTACTTGAGGAAAGTGAAGTTGTATTCAGAATTATATGGGTGGTTTTCACAGTATACTCGTGCCTGGGCCCACCCTCGAGGTACTGCCTTGATTTATTTAGGCATCACAGTAATTTTGAAGACTCTTCCTTATTTTAATCATGTATATATGCATGTGCATCTGTGCATGCGAGTGTGCATGCCTGTGGAAAATGGTCGCTTCAGATCCTCTGGAGCTGGAGTTACAGGCAGTTGGGAGCTTTCCGGTGTGGGGGGCTAGGAACTGACCTCAGGTCTCCTATAAGAGCAAGCCATCTTAACCACTGAGCCATCACTCCAGCCCAACAAAATAGTATTTTAAAAGGCCCTTGGGTGATGTTGTTGCAAAACTTGGTTCCAAATGACTCTATCCAAACAATTCTATGAGAAAAGAATCTGTAGTTTTGCTGGCCCATTTACAGGTAAATAATGGTAAATGAATGAATGAATGAACGAACGAATGAATAAATAAATAAAATAGATGAACCAAAAGGACAAAGAGAGGCACAAGGAGCCTCACAAAGTTCAATTTGGAGGTGTGGCAGCCTGGCAAGAAAGCAAACAGCTATAGCCCCGATGCTACAAAAAGGTAGGAAACCAATATCTGTGTACTGAGCAGTGGGAAGGAATCCAAGAAAATCCTCGGTCTGTCAAAGTTGCTGAACTCAGTTTGCAATGTCAAGTTCCAGCATCCTGACCAGGCATTTATACAGTCCCCAGGGTTGATGGACAGGCCTGGACCTACGGTGGCGATCCCAGGGCTGACCAGAGTTTGGCACCTATGGCAGACAACTAGGCAGACTCAGTTTCACCCAGAGGTAAAGTTCTCAGGAAACACAATCGAAAACTGAAAATAGATGTGGCATGCAGAAACTTGGAAGGCAGTTTTCTGGGTCAGGGGGTTATACTTGGAGACAGTGATTAGGTGGTCCTAGAACTTATAAATAGGATGACCCTCTGGGGTTCCTTCTAAAGGCAGTACATAAGAGATCCTGTCTCAGGGAACACATAACCCACTGTGCAAGGCGGTCAATAAATTACAAAGAAGTCACTAGTCAAAGGCAGGTAGGTGGTCTCCTGGGATAGGTGCTCAGGGAACTGGGGCTCTGGAGCCCTAGCCTGGGGACTCAACTCAGCTGCCCTCAGTTTCTACTGCCACAGTCTTGATATGGGCCACCCCACATTTGGAGGATCACCAAGCTTTCGGGGGGGGGGGGCTCCCTGCTTCTGTCTTCGTGCACAGGCTCAGTGGCCATAGCTCCAGCCACATTAAAGCAAATCCTAATCCTTCCCACTGAACTCTTTGCAGCTCCCTATCTTATTAAGAGGAAATGTGTAGCATCTCCTGACAGCTATGACCCTCTCTGCTCTTTTGTCACTCACCTCTAGGCTAATCACCCACTGAAACCTGTAAGACCCGAATTCCATACCATCCTCCAAAAATGGTAGGAGGCAGAACCGGAATTCGAACACGGACCACCTGACTCCACAGCTCACAAAGCAGTCTAAATCACTTGTCTACTCACCTAAGAGCTCCTAGGTGATCCTATGCGACATGATGTGTCGATGTCTTGAAGATGATCTTCCCTGCCCTGGTCTTGTATTTCCCCCAAGATCCTAGCTGTACATGAGCCATGAGCCAGTAAGTGCAGACACGGGCAGCCTTAATCACAGAAAGCCCAATTGACTCCTCAGGTTGGTGAATGATACTAAATGGCACTTTAGGAAACAAATGGAATGGAGACGTTTGAGGCCGGGGCACCAGCAGAGCCAGCACACACAGTCGCCTTCCTGTGAGGGCCACGGCTCACAAAGACAGGGCTCTGTTCCGCTTTCAGGAGGATGGGGGGCCGGCTGGCCACAGAGTGAGCAGCCATAGACAGGCTTTGTTCCACAGGACACTGTCTCTGCGCACTAGCCTGCCGCTGCAGATTTGTGACCCTGCAGAGTGACAAAGCCCCCACACATCACAACCTTTCAAGCCATTCGTGAATGGCTGTTGGGTTTTGACCGTCAAATCCTCCATCTGCTGAGTTGCTGCTGTGTAGAGCTTAGGGAAGGCTTTAGGACTCAGGAGAAAGGGTGGCCTCTGAGAAGGGGCTCCAAGGAAACTCAGTGTCCTCAGAGGTTCTGGAGTGGAAACCCCTAAACACCATGAAAAACAGTCACTTGCCACGCTGCTTGTTTTACCTAATACAAAAACATCCAGTGGAAGACTTCAGACCAATGAGTTCTCTGCTGTAGACAAACCTTTTGGGAAACTGTTATTTTATCAAGGATATTTACCCCAGTGGACCAGACATTTATGTAAATTAGTTTCAAAAAGCTTATGAAGGCACCTGTCTACACAGCAGAGATATCCTGGACATGGGCCAATGAGGTGCTTCATTCATTCAACATAACTAATTGACTGCCTGTCGTGGTACAGGCCCTGTCCCAGGCATTGTGAACACAGCAGTGAGCAAAACTCAACCAGACTGCACATCCTAGCATACAGAGATAAACTCATTATAGAAGAATCACTTAGAAATGAAATAAAGGGTAATATTTAGAAGAGGGCAAGTGTTACGGGGGAAACGTGAAGTCAGAAGAGACAGGATAAGTAGGGAGGGATGGATTCACTATGAGCTGGTCAGGACAGGACTTACAACTTGAAGGATTTGAGAGAGAGCCACATGGATAACCAGATAATATATACAGCAGAAGCAAAGGCCTTGGGGCAGGAGCACACCTACCATGTTATTTTCTAGGGATGCCTATTAATAAGCCTCTAGCTTCCTTGGTCACCAAATTGTTGAAGAGGACAGTCCTGTAGATAAAGCTTGGATGTGACAGCAGGAGGGAGAATCATGTCCATAGCAGAGACTCCACATATAGGTGATAGGAGAAAGAAGTATTGTCCCCAGATTCACAGGTAACTGGTAAATACTATCACAAAAGCGATAAAAGCGCAAAGAAGGGGCCAGACACTGAGAGAGCATCATGAAAGGATTCACAGGACAGGAGCTCAGAGGGCTATTGATCAGAAAGATAAACGGATACATAAAACAAAAGGCCATGGCCTGGTCACACTTGTTTCTACAGTCTCTGGTCCAGTTACTCCAAACATGTTCGGGTCTCAACAAGGGTAACACAGAGAACAGATTATTTTCTAGTCCCAAAGGCCGTAGCTCCACCCACCTCTCTGACAGCCCTCTTAAATCTTGCTAGTCCCTCTGTAAATTTCATTTTATCTCCAGCTATTTCTGAAATACCAATCAGAGTCAATCATTCAAACACAAAAGATTCAACAGAGTATACGATGAACAGTCTCTCCTTGACCCCGCCCTTTGCCCCAAGTGCTCAGCCCCAGAAGAAAATAAGATTACCTTGTTACCAACTGGGGGACATTTATGTGATTATATATATATGCATATGTTTTATTTGCTGGAATAGAACATGGGATACAGTTCTGTCTCTCATATCATTTCATTTTCTTGGGAAATTCCATACTGGCATATAGGCTCCTTCTTATTTATCTGAGAGAGGGTTTCGCCACACAGGTCCAGCTGGCCTTGTGCTGTGTAGATGAGGCTACCTTAGAATTTAGGAATCAACCTCCCCACACACACACATACACAGCCTCTGCCTCTTGAATGCTGGGATTATAGACATGCTGTACCTTCTTTTTAAAAATGACTGACACTTACATAGATTTCGGTACTTTAGATATTGTGGGAGTACATTGAGGGACCATGTCAACATAAGGATCTAAAAAAGTTCAAACTTCCTGTGGATTCTAAACCAACAGCCATTAACATTTAAAGAAGCGCCTTTGCTCTGGAATCCCAGGTCTTACTTACCTAAAAGCTTTGTGATTTATCCAACACATATGCGGAGTTAAGGCCGCACAGCCTTAGACTGCATGTTAGCACCCAGCCACTCCAGCTGGCTTGGAAGAGAATTCCCAGGTGGGCCCGGTGACAGAAAAAAATGATTTAAAATATTTTGATAACAAGCTCACAGAGGCAATATTAGTTTTAGGTTGAATCTGCTTTGCTAAATCCTAAACTGCATCTGTGTGTGTGTGTGTGTGTGTGTGTGTGTGTGTGTGTGTGTGTGTGTCTTTAAGTTTTTTGTTCCCAAAGAAATTATTTTAACGAAAAAAAAAAAAAACTTTCTAAAACAGTTGGGTTGAACAAAAGTAGAGCAAACAAACTGTCTGATCTTACCTGATCTACACTAACACTGAATGTACAAGTAGCCTCCAAAATGACTCCCAGGCATCAAGAACTCAGCAGCTCCGCTTCCCAGAGAGAAGGCACTAACCATCTAAATGACTGCATGGTGACATGGTCAGAGCCAGGTACTGACACTGAGTGCAGTTCCTTTGGGTCTCAAGTTCATATTGTAAAATGTAGAAAAGTAACTCAATGGGACCATTATTAATTTGGCAAATCAAAACAGAATTCTGAGCTGCCTTCCCTTCCTTCTCGCCTCGAGCTATGGCACAACCTCCTGAATACACTCGCATTCAGCTCTTAGAAAGCCAGGGGATCTGTGCCATAAGGTAAAGGGTGGGCCGCAACCCCTTCCATCAGTTCAGTGGGTCTGAGGATAGTAGGAATCAGGTTTACAGGATCCAGGGTGCTGTACTGGGCTCTGGAGGGTGGGGAGCTTGGAGGGGGGTTTGGTCTAGTGCCTGGCTATGTGAGGCAGAAGCAAGGCAGGACTGAGCAGGAACGTCACACCTGCCTGTGAACCCAAGGTGGATTTCTTCATTTCCTATGGCACCATCGCCACCGTGTTCTCACTTTCCAAATCTTCCCTTGTTCCCTATATAATTAGGAACTTTGTTTTAACCCCTCTTGTCATCCTCGTGCTCGAGGCTCACTTGCCATTTAACTGTTGCCTTATCTTTATCAAGGGGTCAGTATATCCTGTTAAAAATGTGAACACTAGCTCAAAGAGGTCCAGGGAAACATAACCATTAGACATTACAACACATTAGACATGATAACCATTAGACATGACAACATAGTTGTCATCTATGAAGCTCAAAATCAAGGATTTTCCAAGTAAGTTGCAAAAATATCTCAGTGTCCTGAGCATAAATTTTATGCTTTTGTTCTGAGACACACCATAGCTCTCCTGGGCACATGAGGCCTACAGGTTGAAGCTTAGACACACTTACTAGCTGAAGGTCATGTGGTATGTATCACCTAATTCTGCAATCAATTATCACTTCCAGTATCTGTTTGGAGAAAGAAACTGCAAAATGACTAAGGACTTTTCATGAAAACAAAAGGCCCCCAATGCCATAAACTCTAAGGAGGCCTACTGTGCAACTCAAGGCAAGGATGGGTTAGCCAATTGCATGAGGTCATATGGGGTAGGAGGAACCTAGGACTTCTGGCCCCAAAGTGTCATTCTCCTAATGTGCTGGCTCAGCTTGCCAAGCAGCCTGCCAACCCAGCAATCTGAAGGCCTGAGGGTCATTTCCTGGGGTGAATGAACATGTGAAGCACAGGGGAAATATGACTTCAACCTCAGAGACCATGTCTGTGTGTGCTAGCAAGTCACCAAGCAATAGAACAACCTCTTGAGTGTTTCAAGCTGCTTGAAAGTAACTTCTCAGGGTCAGTCTTGCCCTTGATACACAACTCTAATACTTTACAGTAGGGTGGACTGTCCTTCAGCATAGGCAGCCACTATCACACGTTTAGGAGCTCTAAGTCTACCACAAAAATGACGGCACAGGGACATCAAGGGGTCAGTGACTACTTAGAACTTGTGACCTCCAGGAAGGCTGTGGCTACAAACCACAGCCTAACTTCCCTCTACCTCAGAGGCCTGGGATAGGGCCAAAAGGCCTGGCTTCCACTGCGGGGGTTTTCCTGGGTTCCTGTCCACAGAGCATTGGCACAGCAGCATCCTTCCATGCTCTTCTCAGTCACCAGAACTTAACACTTGAGAATGCTCTGTTGCTCCCACCTGTGTGACCAGATAGTATTGGTCACAGTTAACTCACACTCTGACCCCCTGGGATCAAACATCTCACCCACGCTCAGCCAAGGCCATTGTTATGGCACGTTATTTGTATGAGGCGGGAGCTAGGTGCATCAGTAAGCTCTGACAGGCTTCCTGGTCTATCAAGACTTCAGTCAGTCAGTCCTTTCCATTAAGACAAAGCTGCTGTATACATACTCATCCCCTTAGCAGCAAAGGAACAAAGCAGACTCTACATGTTTCTTCTGCACCTTTATGAGATGGCCAGAGAATGCCAGGATTCCAATCCACCCAGCACTGTGGAAGGCTCAGAGAATGTTAAAAAGCAGAGTGGCAACCAATGAAACCAGTTAAAACAGGCTTCAACCAGATCCTGGTATGACTCTCCGTAGTTGCATAAACGAGAATGGGTGTACTCCTCCTCAGAGGCTTGCTGTATGGACCATCAGATTCAGCTCATGGGAGAGGGGCCAACCATTTCCAGTCTTTCCTTACAGGCCCTTTAAGGCAGGCCAGAGGGTCTGAGGTGGAGAGGGAAGGCAGGTTTGCAATGAAGCCCCAAACAGAGCAAGTGTGATCCCTTGGGACTCCAGCCTGTTGTAGGATCCACCAGGCCCTGTGCATGCTGGTTTTACGCGACAATAATCCGATTAGAGTTCCATGGATGATAAGAGTGGCAAGTACAGCTGAAAGCAGAGCGCATACGCTTGTTTCCCTGTGTCTCCTGTAAGGGAATGCTTCCTCGATGAAGAAAGCACATCCTACTGAAGTTGAGAATGAAGCAACCGGTGTTTATTTTTTGAAAGATAGATGCGTGTAATCCGCACTACTCATAACATTCTGAAGGAAGTAAACAATGATCAACATTTCTCATCTGAAAAATAAATAATACCCCGTTTGACTTACCCTGATAACCAAAGACAAAGTTCAAATGGGAAAAGAGGATAACAACCACAGCGTTCAAGGCTGAGACAGAGTATCTGATTCTGAGAAGGGGTGGGCGGGGGATGGGATGCCTCCAGTGAGGAACTCAGGAGAGACCGACATGCAAGCTTTACCTATAAACGTTACATATTTTATTTGACAAGCTGAGACCTTTTTCAAGTCTTTAGTTATGAGAACAGCAACAAAATGTAAGACGATTAAAAACCAGCATCTGAGAGTCCGCTGTATGGTTAGGAACAGATGCAGGACGGGGAGAGCACCGGCGAAGCTGGGGGACTCTAACCCCTACCCTGCGCTAGCCAACATACTTGGATTTATGCTTCACTTTCAAGTGGGACTGCCCAGTTTCCCCATTCCGGGTGTCCACTGCCTGCAACTCTGCGTGGCTGCACAAGCGGTCTTGCTGTGCCATGCGACAGCACTGCAACTGGAACAGTAAGACCCGGCTCGAGGGCACACACCCTCGCCTTAGACAGAACTACACACCAAAAGTACAAATTCTAGAAATAAAGACAAATGGTGGCTCGAAGGGCGTGATAGTTTATTTAAAAAACAAAAACAACAAACAAAACAACAACAGGAAAATGAAACGCTACCACACCGATCATCGTGACCAGCATACACATAATGGCTTTTCTCTTGGATAGGAACATTGCAGTATTTTCAGATACTGAAATGTTTCAATAGGACCAAGAACGTTAGAGAATAAGGATCTTGGATGAAAATGGACGCTAGTAAGTCTGGTGCTTCACCCCACAGGATTCATTTAAAGTCCCATGAATCAGTTGCATTATGCTCCATGGTTAGAAGAACAAAAGTTCTCTTAGAAGGAGTCAGCATGAACTTTTACTTCTTCATATTTTAATCTTTAGTTTTCATAATTTAAGCTGTGTCCACCCTGGCTAGAGCCTACTCGTATAAGACACCTCAGGTAATTTCCTTGATGCTATTGCACAAGTTTAGTCATTTTACTTAAAGAAAAAAAAAAAAAATCAAACCACCACCACAACAAAGAGGCGAATGAATGTGACTTTCAAATCATTTGAAAAGCAGAGAGCTTGTTTGTTCAATACCAATTCAAACTTAAATTAAAAGCTATAATTATAACCTCCAAACTTCTGCAATAAAATTAATTTTTAAATATATATGGGCTTTCTTTATCTAACTGTACTTTACAATCAACAAGAGGAAGTTGCTTTTTCAGAGAACACGGCTTCTGGCGACAGTCCCACCAGCCTGTGGAGACAGCGCCGTATGAGGCCAGCTCTGCCTCTAAGTTCTAAGGTACAAGGATTTGACCAGAGGTCGACATTATCATAATCTGTTCTTAGAAATTCAACCCATATGTGATTACTTCATAGAGAGTAAATACACTGTTGAGTAATTGTCCCACTAGCCTTTCTGACTCTGACCTTTCTGCAAGCTGACCCTTTTGGGTAACTGTGGCTCACCCCCTTTGAATTTGGCCTCTGTACTCCCATGTTACTGTGCCAGTACCAAAATTTCTGGGGTGGTGTAAATGTAGTTCACAGGGACAGCAGATACAGGTCCTTCAGCCTTCATGACAGCTTTTACATCTGTAAACTCAAGAATCACATTATTTAGCTCAGCAACTACAAAAAACATTGAGGTTTGGGCATTTCACACCAGAACCTCTTTGTGCTTTATAAATGAAGCTGCTTGTGAATCTTTTTGGTATTTATCAGTCATCTGTAGTTCCCTTCTAATAATAAAAGGCTATATTTAAAATAATTTTTAAGGTTAAATGTTCTGAAGGGGGCTTTATCAATACCTAGTTTTTTAAAATACAGTATAAATCAGTATTTCTTTTTTTCTTCAGTACTGGAATAGGAGAAATTATTTCTGGTCCCTCCTTAAATCAACCGACACCACTTCTCATCGCATATAACACTGAAATTTACAGACATCCCTGAAATTTTTTTATTAAGTAAACGAGTGAATCACAGTGGAGTCTCATTCAATTAACAGTGTAGATCCATTTAAGATCAAAACAAAAAGCTGAACATTAAAAGAAAATTTCAGGCTTAAAAAAAAAAAAAAAAAAGATGACAGGAGACCCTCCCCAAAACTAAGACGGAGTGCGTTGCCACTCGCTGTGTGTTTCTATAGCTTCTCCGTGCTCGGATCCCTCCCTCCCACGTGCTAAGGGCGTTGCTGAAATCCTCAGGCCTGCTCCGTAGGCCGTGTACTATGGGTATATGGGACTATGGTGCACTGCCTTTTCCCCTATGAGACTCTGCCTCCGAAGGTGGCATCCCGTCTCACTCCTCTGTAACTGCAAGCATCTCAGCGGACAAGGACGCTTCCTGTGCAAAGTGATGGCCACCATTTCTCCCACCTGCCCCCAGAGGTGTGAGGCTTTCACCAGTCTGCCACCAATGCACCGGCCTGTCGCTCTTTCCATCAGAAAAGTTGGGGCTTAAACAGAGGTGGGACAGAAACGAAAACAACCAGTCTAAAGGCACAAAGTCGCATAGCTGCTCTAGTTGGAGTCTGTAAACAGAGAACAGGTTGGATTTAGGTGATCTCGATCTATGAGACTAAAAAGGCATACACAGCAGGCTTTTATCTAGCCAGCTTCTTTGAGACTCTTCATGGGTTTTGAGGTCTACAAAGTATACACTAATATACCCATACTTCAAAAAGCAATAAGGCAAATAGTATAATCATTATCCAAAAGTTACAATGGTAGTGTAGGCATACATAGTATAATTTAGTTACAAAGTGTGGTACTGTTTCTGCTACATAACCGTATTAACTGCTTCTTTCCTACATAATTATACATCCAGCTGGGTTTCAGCTGAACACAGGACCATCCTTGTACCACACCTACAGTTGGCAATAGCTCTTTGAAAGCAGTTTTTATCCTGCTGTAGAAATTAGCCTTGAACTGAAAAAAAGTGCGCAGTTCTGGGTGCAGTCATTAAACGCTGTCGTATTTGTGAAGAGCTTCTTCCAACTTCTGGGTCACTTTTTGGAAAAATATTATTTGCTGTTGTAAAAAATGCTGCATCTGGGATTTAAAGTCTCTCACTCTGATTTGATGGAAGTGATGAATCTCGGCCAGTGTGGCAAAAGAAATCGTGTTACAGCGGTCTTGAATGCCGTCTGCTTTTTGGACCTCCATCTTCCCTTCTTCCACGTGCCGCCTACTCTCCTTTACTTTGGTAAGAGCTCCTGTAGTCAAAGACAACAGTCAATTAAAATACATACATACACACACACACATCGCAGTGACACAGCTAAGTTTAACATGGAAACTTAGGGACTGTCAGTACTTTGTCTAAACTATGGCAGCATCCTTCAGAACTCAAAGTGGTGACCGTGAGTACCAACTTAAAAAGCAGCCTGCTTTCTGGAAATTTCACCTACCCAAACCAAAAAACAATGTTCTGCACTGACCAGGCCTCTGTAGTATTTCTTGAGATGCTATAACTAACAGAAAGGTGTAAAAAAAAAATGGTCCTTTTGAAGATAAACCCCCAAACCAGTTTTTATGTTTACAATGTATGAGACCTTTGTTTCTATACTTATTAAGAGAATTATATGCGAAACCACACCCCATAAAGAGTGAAGTCCCCTTTCCTGAAGAAATCTCCCTAAAGAGCTATTGTATGAGGTCAGAACCCATCCCTAATGCATGTTGGTACCAACTCAAGCTGGCTCTGGAAATGAGTCGATGGTGGAGGCAGGGGGCTGGGAAGTGTTTCCAGTGTAGAAGGCTGTCAGGGTGCCTAGGTAACGTGCCAACGTGCAGTGACACATGCATGCCTAGTCTGGCAGAATCTTCTGGGAGACCATGACTGGGGCACTAGCATGGTGAATGATCAGAATGTGACATCTTCTTGGAACTACAGGGGCTGTGGGTTTTAAGTCTGCTCTAATAATGACTGCTTCAGAAGGTCACCAGAGGTACCGTAGCTTCTTATCTAGGAATTTTTCCAGAGTACTGCAGGGTAGGGGCATGGGCTGGTCATTCTGGCAGGTGTCACATGAAGGTGGACTCCCCTCAGAAGCATACGCCACACGGGAGACTGCAGAGGCAGCAGATGATGGTGTTATCCTTTGGTTTCCAGGGCTGACCATTGTTGATGCTCACATGGTCTGGGCACATTTTAGCAGCTTAAGAATGGAGGTGTCCAGAGGCATCTAGAATTCACGCTTCTAAAGCATTCTGAAAGTCAGAGACTACAGAGCACGGAAGCCAGGAGTGGGACCCAGCAGTCCATGAGTGTGATGCCAGAGGAGAAAGGCAGCCTATTCAGTCTTATGGTGCTCACTTTTACCTGACGAGGCCACCCTGTTTCTAAATGCCTTCGGATCTGAGAATCCAGAAAGTAAACTAGTATTCAGCTAAGGTTAAACAGCACACTTTTCAAAATGCTATGCTAATAACATCTGTGGGATAAGACACAGGACCCCACAGAGGCCCTGCCCTGCCACTGAGCTCTGGTGTGACCCTGCGCCTGCCACAGCACTGGATAAAGTGGAGAAGTGAAAACCCACCGACAGCAAATTTCATGAAGAGAAATGCATGTCTGTGGAGGAATGAACAAACCCACACATTTTTTTTCATGTGCTCATTCTAAATGAGACCTTTCATTGAAATGGGCAGAGGACCAGAGCAGCAGGGCACAGCACAGCAGGGGCAGACATCCATGCCAGCATTGGCAGTGTTCCACGCTGCCACTGAGAAGAACGCTTTGCTGGGCAGAGAGGCAGCCAGGACCAACTCCCCTCCCCCCGACCTAACCTCCCACACCCAACCTGAAGTAACATGTGGTTTTAAGACAGCCCTGTCCAGCTGAGTATGATACCTTCAACACTTCTCTTAGCCTGACGGCACCAGTAAGGCATTAACATGCCCTGCTCTGTATTACTGTTTGTGTGTTCTTTGAGACAGGGTCTCACTGTAAACTCCTAACTGGCCTGGAACTCCCTTCTCGACTGGGGAAGGGGGGTGAACTCACAGAGATTGACTGCCTCTGCCTCCTGAGTGCTGCAATTAAAGGTGTGCACCATGCCTGGCCAGGACCGATTTCCATTAAAAAGACCTCACCCACCCATGTGCCTGTTTACAATATAGTGTCTTTGTTAGGTTTGCACAGGCTTCCATGTGTGTACAGACATAAAAGATGAAAAGACCAGGAATGCTGAGAGACAACACTCTAGGGCAGCAAGGGAGGACTTTGTGACTTCAGTGTGGACCTCAGAAAGGTCCAGTCCAAGGCTCGAACACAAAGGGACAGGCGGTACAGCTGAGCCACAGTGTGTCCATGTCTGCACAGCGTATGCCCCAGGGGCCGATGCAGTGTGTAACAGTTGTCTCACCGTAACATTCTTCTGGCTGGACAGACAAACAAGGTGGGCAGAGAGGAGCCTGTCCTACCACTGGACAGCCAGTGCTTTCCTCCTGGTTACAGACTGCTGTCACTTTCTCACTTTCCTCAAAACAGTCACGGGGGGGGGGGGGGGGGGGGGGGGTGGGGGGGGGGACATGGTATGAAGTATGTATGCAAGGAGTACATGTATGGTAAATGCTTAAACTTCTGCACATGCCAGAGGGGGATAGGGGGTGTCCTGTTTTATCATTTCTCACCTTATTCCCCTGTAACATGGTTATCACACTGCACTAGGAACAAGGCTAGAGTTAGCAAACCCAGTGACCCTCTTGCCACCTCTCCTCCCGGAGTACTGGGGTGCCAGTAGGTGAAGCCACACCCAGCTGTGAGGTAGATGCTAAGATCCAAACTCGGGTCCCCACGCTTACCACTCTTACACAAAGAACTAATCCCAGCCCCTGACTTCCGTTTCAAATGTGTACTTCAAAAGGCTCTCTGTGTAAAAGATACTATTTGTTTATGTCTGAAACTTTTTGCTTTTACTAACCTAATTCAATTTACTAATTAAAACTGTAAAACTTTTTATACTTAGGATGTATGATCTTCCTATCTTAAATACTGAAAAAAACACGCACTTACAGTAGTTGAAAGTCTAAACACAAACTCAGACTAGGGAGGGAGTCCCCTGTTTTTTTTCTTTTCTTTTTTCTCCATCTATTTAGATGCTATGGAAGATGACATAAATTCTCAACTCTAACCCAAAATATTAACACACTGTTGCTTTAGGAATATATGGGTTTATTTGATGGGTAAACTATAACATTCTGGCAAAACAAACAAATAAAAAACGGAAAACAAATCACTATTGTAAAGTAGAAAGGACATAACAGCATTTGGAAGAATGAGTGCCAAGACCCAATTCCACTTGGAATTTCAGTTTGACCCACTTAACGAAATTCAAGTTTGCTGGCATAGCATGTCAGGTCTGCAACAGAGAGGGATGATCAATAGGCTTGTCTACAGAAACTGTGGCTCCTGTGTCAGGGCTCAAGTCATCTTCTGAGGAAACAAAGCACACATGCCTGAAGCAATTAAGAGCATCTAAACAGTATGTGAAGGTGTTAAATGGCACACTATGAATGGGCGCACTCAAAGAGTAGTGAGAGCTGTGCAGTCAAGAGGGCTGCACCTCCGCCACGGTGGCTGGGGCAGGATTGCACATTCCAGGCTACTTGGGCTACACAGTAAGACCCTGTCTCAAACTGCACCACTCTGTCACTCATGACGTAGTCAATCTTTTTAAATAACATCTTTTAAATGAAACGTAGCTAACTTGGCTTCTCCTAGAACTACTTTCAAAAGAAATCGAGATGATTACATCAAGAGTGTGTGAACACGTGAGGGGGACTGAGAACTACTTTTGAGGGTTCCAGAAGCTTCCCTCTGCCCCACCTCCAGAGCAAAGCAAAACCCATTTTCCCCGCAGCCATGCTCTTCCGAGCACTGGTGGGAAGTGAAATACTAGTGTTTCTGGACGGGGACTTGTCTGGTCACAAACTGCTCATTCCCACAGCTCGCAGTTCTCAAGCTGGGAACTTTGTGCAGTTCCCTGAACGTCACAGCCTTTCATGTATAACATGTTAAATATCAAAGGAAAAGCCGAGTTCACAAACTTGCCTGTCAAACCTAGCAGGTAGGAGGAAAACTGGGGCAGGGTCACTCTGAAAATGCAAGCATTCTGTAGGACTTCGGGGACAGCGGAACACAGAATGCAGCCAGCTGCCGTGCCCGAGCACTGAAGCAGTCTCTCCAGCCCCAGAGGACAGTAAAATAAAAGCTAAAAACACTGCCCAGGACAGAACAACCAAAGGACCTCACATTTCATCAGAGAGTCAATGGGGAAACAGGGGGAGGGCTCAGCAGCTCCACTTCTTAAATGGTTCGTTTAGGAGGGAGCTGGTCCCTCATGTAGTATCTCTATGTTGCTTTCAAACCCCAAAAGGGAAAAGAAGAAATGGGGGAAGGAATTATGTGGTGAGCTCCAAGGCCAAGAGAGTACTGTTAAACAAAAGTCCCACAATGCCCATGATCACGGGGACAGTCTGTAAATGAAAGAAAAGAAAATATAAGTCAGATCAAAAGTTGGCAAATGAACAGTTCTCAAAGAGTAGAAATAAACAAGATACACATGAAAAAAGTCTCAATCAGGAAAACATGAATCCTAACTATAGTGGGATTCCATCTCACCACAGTCAGAAAAGATGTCACCAAGTTAAAAAGAAGAAAAAAAGGAGTGACTACTGAGAACACTCGGTGTTTGGAAGCAGCGTGCACACAGCATTCGTGGCACGTAACTGGTGCAGCCACTATGGGAAATCAGCATGCAGGGCCCTCAGAACCCTGAAAAGCAGGCTACGGTTTCTGGTATAGTTCAAAGCAATGTTAAGCCAGCACACAACCCACACCTTCATCCCCACGATTACTACGGCACTAACCACAACAGCCACATTCTGGAGTCAGCCTAGGCATCCATCAGTAATACACGAGTAAAGACAATGCGGCAGGCATAGAGAATGGAGCATTATTCTGACACAAACAAGTACAAATCGGGGCTGCAGAGACAGGTCAGTCTGGTCAGTCTATGCAAGCGTGAGGCCTTGGGCTCAATACCTGGCACCCACATTAAAGCTAGACAGAGGGCAGTAGTCCTGTAACATGCCCCACACACTGCTGTGCCAGAGTGGCAGAAGCAGGAGGCTCTCTTGCTAGAGGGGCAGTCTAGCCAAACCTGTGAGCTCCAGGCTCGGGACCCAGCAGAGGAGCAGGCTCATGCCTGTGCACGCCCACCGACCTGTGCAAGCCCACCGACCTGCACAAGCGACAGAACTGCAAAACTATGTCAGCGGCGGGAGGAGACCACACTAAGTGAAACATAACACTCGCTCAGAAAGACAAGTATCATGTTTCTCCTGTGTAGAATCTAGACTTTTTTTTTTTTTTAGGAAAACATGAAAGTAGAAGGGGAAATATTTAGGAGGAGGGGGAAAAGAGACAAGAGAGCAGGAAGGTGGGACTATGCTCAAACTACATTCCGAAATGAATGAAATCCATAATGAATGTGAGTGAAATCCACAGTGAAATCCACTGTTTCCACATAATGAACTTGTGCTAATAAATAAAAAGAAAATGCATAAGTAATTGCTGGCAACAATTTCTAATGGGATTCTATTGGGCTAACAGAAAGACATGAGTTAGTCACGCCTGGAATAACATGAGCAAAAGAAGTACTTATTTTAAAGGCTCTACTACAGAGCGGGCAGTGTTCTTCAGAAGAAATGTGGGGACACTCGGGATTCAGAGGACTTGCTTCTTGCAGGAAGGTAGTGCAAACCAATGCAGCCTCCTGAGTCACCCTCAGGAAATGAACTCCAGGCACAGGAAGGGGCCTGACTGAAATGAAGACTTAGGCAACCTCCTGAAAGACAGAAGTAGCACAGGCTGTTCCCAGACCATCAGGCCAGCCTCTCACACATTCGAATAGCTCCTCCCTAAGAGGAGCTCGGTGAGTAGGGCAAAAGGGTTGGAAGAAACACATAAAAAGCTCACATTGTGGTGGTTTGAATAAAAATGGCCCCCATAGGCCCACAGGGAGCAGCGCCATTTGGAGGTGTGGCCTTGTTGGAAGAAGTGTGTCTCTGTCCCTCAGCATTGCCTACAGATGGAGATGGAGAATAGGTGGCAGTGGTAAATGCCTTTATTCACAAACTTACGAGGCAGAGGCAGTCAGAGATTTTGTGATTTCGAGGCCAGGCTGGTCTAGGACAACCACAGCTACACAGAGAAACTGTCTCAAAACAAAAACAAAAAGATGTAGAACTCTTGGCTCCTTCTCCAACACCATTTCTGCCTGCGTGCTACCATGCTTCCTGCCATGACGATAATGGACCGATCCTCTGAACTGGAAGCCAGCCTCAATTAAATGTTTTCCTTTGGGAGAGTGGAGTGGTCATGGCATCTCTTCACAGCAAGAGAACCCCTAACTAAAGTACCTGTTGAGAGGGACATTTCTGGTGAGAGCTTGGTTGACTTTTTAGTTTGGTAAATTATCTGGAGTCCTCTATAGGACCAGATCCACTTCCGTGCCCTTCCTACCTTTGTGTGTGTGTTGCCAGGATCTGGCACCTTGCAAGTTGTATCCACTCAGGCTGAAAAGCTCAAAGCCAGAGAGTCGATATATACCTGTAATACACACGAGCTCCTCTATCAAGGACACATTACTCATGTTTGCAATGAACACAGAACAAGAGAATTTAATTATTAACAAAGTTCCCTACTATCACTGCATTAAGAACTCAAATTTTATAAATGAGTAATGATCAAGGAAGTCAGCACCATTTGACAGAGCACCACGCTATTTACATACCGTGTCATTAAATTATTTGCCTCCGTAAAAAAAAAAAAAAAAAAAAAAAAAAAAAAAACTACGAATTACCAATTTCACATCACCGCCTTTGCAGAGAGACCACATGATGACTGCAGCTCTGGTCTTAGCACCCACTGAGCAATCCTGCTCAACTGGGACAGGCAACTTTCCTGTCACCAACTGAACTGACCCAGCAAAAGAGAGAGGAAAAGCCCCTCTTCACAGTTCCTCCTCAGGAGCTGCCCCAACTCCATTTAAAAAGTTGCCAGGCTGGTGTGAGGCTCCCTTTCCGACACCCCCATTCTCTCTCTGCACCTCAGTTCTGCCTTCCCATCCTCATCCAAATATCTTTTCAGATGGTTTTGTCCCTCAAAAGCCATTTACACAAAAGGCCCAGTCACTAAGCAACAGGGATCCAAAGGCTATGCTTTTTTTTTTTTTCCTTTGAAAGAAAAACGGGGAGTGGTGGTAGAAACTCATTTAAGTTTGAAATCATGGATGTGCCAAAAATATAAAGCAGTTTTTGGTCTTCCTGTGGGCTTTCTCGAAAAGGACTTGGTGTAGGGGCAGAGCAGAAGGATGGGGCACAGAGACTGGCAGTCTTTTCACTCTCCTGCACTGCCAACGTTGAAAGAAAATGCTAATCTGGTCAAGGTGACCTACTTCCTTGACCTCCCTTACTGGTCCCCACCCTTGCAGCGGCCCTCCTTCCCTGCATCACCCTCCTCCCAAAGCCTTTCCTTCCTCCCTTCCAGTCTCCACCCACTTTCCCCTCTTCCAATATTTACTTACTTACTTGTGGCTCAGTTAAAATGCCTCCAAAACAAAAGCCAGGAGCCATCGAACAGGAGGTGGGATGGCAGTGACATACAGGCATCAGGGACTCCTGTTCTGTACCTCTCTCTAAGTTGCATGCTCTTCTTCTCCTCAACCCAAAGGAAAGTAGGCACCACTCCAATTTTCAAAGGTTGGAAGGTAAGGCAGCAGGAAATGAGTGACAGCACCAATGACCCTGGCTGCATATGAACCTGGGCAGTCTGCTTAGACTCTGCCTGGTACGGACTCCCTCGCCTGCATGTCAGGCCGGGGCATCCACAAACTGCCTCAGGAACTGAGGCATTCAAGTCACACAAGGCTTTGAGCACACAAATACACTCTGCCAGGCACAAATACTAAGCCAGTAAAAGCAGTCATTTTGTTTACTGGTTTCTGGTTTTGAGACACAGTCCTACTAGGTGGCCCTTACTACCCCTGAATTCATAATCCCCTAACTACACCTGGTCCCAAAGTAACTTTTTGAAGGGCTTAAATGTCACTAAAGACAAGTACTAAAAAATTTAAAGGGAAATTAATTTAAATTCACTTTCAACTCATAACTGCACTAAATTAGAAGTCTGGAGCTATTTTAAGACGGTTGAGACAAGGACAATGAGTGATAGAAACCCTAGCTTGTTTGTGGTAAAGGCATTGCTATATCCTGAAGAACCAGCTAGCGCAGCTTTACTGCAGTCACCTGAGGTCCACTGACAGAAGGACATCCGGTATGGATGAGAGTGTCCAGGTGATGGATACTCACTAAAGGGATGCTAAATTTGCCTCATTCCCAAATGAAGCGTCAGGTCATGTTTCTCCTGCAGCTTATTTGCTGAAAGCAAAGTGTTTGTCACTGGAACTTCATAAAGGTTCTTACAATGCTTCAGCTCCTGAGAAATATTAAACCTGGGTGGGGAGCCACAACACTAAGTAAGCAAAGCCCTGAGGTTGCTCTCAGAACCAAGGAGGACATTTTTAAATAGTGTAACAAAATAGTTCCAAGAGTATAGCTTTACTTCAGAAGACCAGGTCTGAGGCTGAAAATGCTGAAGTGGCCTCTATCTCAGCAAACGCAGGTGAGCATAAGAAAGATAAGGCAAAAATCATTTCTTCTCTTAAATGTTTTCTGGCCATAAAATCCTGCTCCGCAGTGTCAGCAAGCTGCCAGCCCTTGCATTTAGCAGACCCTTCACAAACAACCCCAGGGGTCATATCAGAGAGAAGCGGGACTCAGAAAGTCCTTCTAATTGGAATAAAATCATCATGGTTTCTTTTGTTTTGGAAAGATAAAATGGAGGCTTGGACTAAAATCAAATCCACACAGGCTGCTAAACAGAGAAGACCATCCCCACAGGGCAGGGCCAGGCCAGGTCTAGGAAGAAGGAGCATCAGAGCTTGACAGGAGCACAAGTGGGCTGGGAGCCCAGAGCCCAGCAAGGCCTTCCATGAGGCTGGGCTGGGCAGCCTACCAGGAGGGCTACACTCACCTAGAACCACAAGAATAGTTCTAGAGGATGTATTTTTTGCTGTCTAATACTTTCCCCTAATGGTGTCCGGCTTATAACTGAAATGATTCCCATCACACAAGGAAGGTGTGGATTCCCACCACACAGAGGCCTTCTGTTTTTTCACTGAGCCCTTGCCATGAAGACCCCTGCTGCACACCACCTGATGATCACTAAGTTTTGGGGGCAGTTCCTAAATCAGCCATTTTAGACTGAAAACCCCTCATTCTGGTTTCCCTGCCTCTCTGTGCTGGTAGGGACTGGGCACCCTGTGGCTTTACTCTAAACTTCCTTGGGTAAGAATACAAGAACCATCAACCAGCCAGAGACAAAAACAAAAGACCTAGAAAACATCCAGTTTAAAGATATATCAAAATCCAAGTCTTAAAGTGCAAGAACATTAGATGGCCTGTGTTCTTATCTGTATTGCTAAGTGTCCTGCTGTGCACAACAGGAATGGAATGCCCTGTGAATATAAAGGCATAAGCCCTCAGCTCCAGGAGGGCCCTTCCAGTCCTTACTGCCAGGGCTCCAGAGGAGAGGCTTCTCTGCTGCTTTATCTTTGTAGATCAAAAGACACTGATGGTTTTCCTTTAATTAACGCAGTGAAGGGGGCCATCCATAGTAGTGCACGCCCGTAATACCAATACTTAAGGCTGAGGCAGGAGGACATCCATTAATTCAAGGTGAACCTGGGCTACATATGGAACCCGTCTGAAAACACGTAACAAAAAAGGCAGAGGCCTGACCAGGATTTCCTACAATTCCTTTCAGCCTCCCTCCTGTCTTCTCTCTCTATTACCATGTTTCCCTTTTATTTCTATTGCTGGCCTCACCATTTCCCATCACCCAAACTTAACACCAAAGGTAACACAAAGCTCGTCCAGCCACCCAGCCATTCATCGAGTGCCGCCGCTCCAGCGAGCTGATGTCTCAGGTTCACCAGCTCCTTGCCAACGCTGCACACACCTCAGCCCCAGCCAACAGCCTCTTCCTGTCTGCAGGGGCCAGGTCACCAGGGCTTTCTAAAGTTGGGTCTATAGGCAACATAATATTTGGGTGTACAGGGAACCTCAGGCTTCAACATCAACGCCCCAGTTCCCACAAGTAAAGCAGCAATAACAGCGGGATGTCTCCCTCAAAAGCTCCCAGGAGCTTTAAACGGGCATAGCGAGTATAAAACATGGAGTGCCATGCCTGGCATATGGGAAGCCTTTAGAAAATTCTAGCTTCTTTGGAAACGATCGAGATGGCGTTATTTCCTTACCAGCTGCCAACTGCCAGCAAAATCAACTCTATTTCCTAGCAGGTATTCCTGTAGTGAAAAGCATACCAGTCTCAAGGCAAACAATAAATTCAAATCCTGCCTTGACTCATCAGCTGTGTAATCTAGGGCACACCCAACTTCTCAGCCTCAGCTGTGAGGATCCCTATCAGGAGATAATACCCCCATGAGGGAAGTTAGCTAACTGTGCTGGACTGAAGTGCATCTCTCCAAATCCTTGTCCGCCTGCAAACAGGCTTTGCACATGGGATTAGTGAGTTGGTGTCAAATCTGAGGTCATACTAGACAGAGCAGGCAAGAAAGGGGGCACCGAGCCAGGTGGCTGGCCAGTTGGTTACACACAGGGTCATAACGCCATGTCACGATGGGTACAGACTGCAGTGACCACCTGCAGCCAAGCTACGCTGAGGCAGGCCGGCAACCAGGAACACAAGTGGTCTCCACGAAGGGAGCAATGGCTCTGCCAACACCTGCATTTTCACACAGCCAGTCTGTGGAACTGTAATGGGACACAGGGCTGCTGTTCAAATCACCAAGATTATGTCAACCTGTCAAAGCAGCCCTAGGAAACTTATACAGGAGATGATACCGACACTTAAAAACACTGAGCGGTAATTCCGTAAAAGGCAGACGTGAGGCCTTGCTCAGAGAACTATGACGTGATGTCCCCCAGTATGCCTGCAATAGTGAAAGCCAAGGAGCAAACTCAATCAACAGCGGCGATCAGCACTCGTACCTCCACTCCACTAACATGCTTGTCCTTTAACAAGAGGCTTAGCAAACATTTTCTTTGAGGGCTAGACAGTAAATATTTTAGGCCTTGCAGATCAGCAAGCAGACTGGGGCACTTAAAGAACCATTAAAAACATGACAACCATCCTTAGCTCAAGAGTAAACAAGTACCTTCCCAAACCTGGCCCATGGGCTACAGGCTGCAACCTGCCGACCTCTGCTTGAAGCTTTCTCCCAGCCTCTACACTGGTGGCTCCGCAGTCCATGCTTATTTTATGTCCCCTTTCTCCACTTCTGCAGACAGAAGTTTCTGTCTCTTCTTCTCCATCCCATGACACTGCCTCCATTCAGGCCTTTTACCATGTCTTGCCTCAGTTATTTCAAAAGCTTCTCATACCACACACCTGCCCAACAGAAGTGCTAAACTGGCCACAGTAACATCCACATTGTCTAATATTCCCTCCAGTACCCCCAACAGCAGCTTATTGTAAGCACTTTTTGAAGATCACTAATGTCCAGACATAGTGTATTTGAACTCGGGTTCAATACATGGGTGGGCCTCAGCTGATTCTGAGAGGCAGCCAGGACTGATTTTTGCATACACAGTTCCTCTAGTCTGGGAAGTTCCCTCCCTGACTGCAAATTTATGGTTGCTTTCAAAACTCATCTCAGAAGGAAAACTGCGCAATCGAGAGTACCTTCTTCCAATCTACTGCTATATGCCCTGACTGTGGGTGTCATTCCATCACGGACTGCAGTACGGGGCTACATGTCAGCGATTATGTGCTTATCACACCAATTCTAAAGCATATGCAAGGCCTGGCGGGCACTCCCCATCCAGGCTGTTCCAGAAGTCGAATACGAAAGACTTTCCAGGCCGAGACCAAGAGCCCTCTGCCCAGACCTCTAAGGCAAACCGACGATCCTCGCATCCTCTGGACTCTCACACACTTATTCTGAGGTTTATTCACCTTTTAACTGGACCCTCTGTACACACACCCTACCCCACAGAACTGTGTTCCACTAGGAACCACCTGGTCAGCGTCTGAACTCCAGGAGTCCAAATCCATCAATAACATCAACGCACACACTTAGGGTTTTGTGCTCCAGTGTAAACAAAAAACAGCTCCAGAAAAGTACTAAAGCCCATCAAAAATGTGTGTGTTTGTGAACTATATGTCTACACATTCAAACACCAAGCCATCCATACAAAGAAATATCATGAGGTACATATTCATTTTCCTCTCTCTAGTGAATTTTGGAAAGTTAATTCATAGCCACATACATGTAAGACTTGAAAACCATTCACATGTTAATAACTTCATCCATAAATCCTGTGCATTTTTAAACGGAAAAGCAAAAGCATTTCCTGTCACAAAGCAGGAGTCACATTTTAAAAGTCAGCCAAATGATTTATGAGTGCCTGCTTCATTCACTCAGCAAACACGTACGCGCGCTCACTACAAACGTATGGATTAACACAGGATCACAAAAGGAAGACACAGGCGCCAGCCAGTCGCCACGCCCTGCTGAGGTGACCGCTGCTCTGGAGGAGGCTTCAAGCAATAGGCCCAAATCTGGGCTTTCTGCCTGTACTGTGCCACAGAGAGGTGTGGAGCCCAGTGCAGGAGCCCACTACATCTACGGGGCTTAAACAAAAGTCTCCTCTTGTTGGCTGGGCCCCAAACCTGCGAAATATACCTCCAACACAGTTCTCTCGGGTGGGCTGGGAGCTCTCCCTCACCACCTCCTCTGTCTAGGCCATCGCCTACTACCGTCTTGCTGTTTTGTACCTGCTCCAGCCTCCAAGCCATTCTTTCTTTTTCTCGGCACAACTGGGAAATGTCCAAATGGATGTCATCCCTTCACTTAAAATCCTGCAATAGCTTCTATCTCCCTTGAACTTTTCAAATATGTCCCAACAATGTATTATCTTACCAAATCTTACCAAATTGACAAAGCCTTACCAGTCTAATCTTCTGTGACAACCTCTCCCACTAGAACAGACTTGGACCGAACCTTTGACCTCCTGGCTGTTTTTCAACCTTCCTAGTCCACAGCCACCAAGGGCCTTGTTAAAGATGAACCTTCTTCAGGCACAGCCCTCTACTGCAACACTTATTCTAATAACTTCCCTTCTCTCCCCTCCTTCAGGTACTACTTAAATCTCCCTCTCAGTGAAGTTTGCACTGACCATCCTTCTCTATGGGCCATGCTGCCTCCTACACCCTTCTCTTCACTGCTCCACCTCTGGACACGTGTCATACATACCTGTTGGACATTATGGTTTGCTGTGTTTGTCTTTCATTGTGTCTCCACCCTGCTAGAATGTCGGCTACACAGGGCGGCACTCATTTGGGTCACTGATGTAATGTTGACTGTGCTTAGGCTATGATGTCTATGTAAATATTTATTCAATAAAAATCAAGTTTATTTTTTAAAGGCTCTTATGAATAAACTTAATGATTTTGCCTTTCTCCCATCACTCAACCCACTAAATAACACAGAGAGGAAAATCAAACCACATCAAGACTACAAAGCTCTAAGAAAAAAGGTAGAAATGACATGTTGGTGATTCCTACTAAAGTTTAATCACATTATATATCCACTGTGATGGCTATTTCTGACTGTCAATTTGATTGGAGTGAGGGCATTAGTGACACACATCTTTGGGAATGTCTGTGAGGGGGTAATAAGGAAGATAAACTGAGGACCACCCAGAGGCTGGGTGGGGCCTCACACTGAACAGAGAAGAAGGCGAAAGCCTGAGTCCAACTGTGTGTTCCTGTTCCAGAGTGGGAAGCAGGTAAGGAGAACCGAAAGTACAGCCCAGCCACCACGGAGCTGCCATGTCTTCTCTCCCAGGGTGGGCATTCTGCTTTCAAACACAAGTCAAAGTAAGCTGCTGGTTATCAGGTGTTTGGATCACAACACGAAAAGTAAACTATTTACTTGATTTCTTTTGTTTTGAGAAAGGAGACTGTATTTAGAGTTCAAAATAAAGTCCACTTTGTAGGCAGAAAATAGAAAAAGCATTCCAATGCATCACTTTTGTGTCCCCATTCATTACATCCCTCATGTGTGTTCTAGGACTCGCAGATGTTCACCAAAGGCAGCTCTGCAACGCTGGGAGCCCTCACAGGCCTCCTGGAGGCCAGGTACTTCCCCTCAGCAAGCCTCTGCTGAACTAAGCCAGGAATACATGGTTACTGATCTGAACTTAATGTTTTTAACTTTGTCAGCTGATACAGGATTTTCATGCTCCCAGCTTGCAGTCACATGGGCAGACAAAACACTATTGAAACCAGCCTGAAACAGTGTCTAAATGTTTACTGCATTCTCAAGTTGTTTTCTTTTCAATATAGAAATACTGTCATTTAACAAAGCAGTATCTAGGAAATCCGGAACACCATCTTTACAGATGTGGGGAAGAATGCTCAGAAATGTTGAAGCAATCTGTCCCTGCACAAAATGAATTTGGTGTGGGAGGAAGAGGGCTTACAAGAGAAAATTTACATGAACTATCTAATGGGAACAATCACTCCAGACAGTATCTCCATCTACTCCTCTGAGGCCAGTGATACTTCTGGTGTTCACTACAGGAAAACCTGATTAAAACAGAAAACCCCAGGAATCAATACGAATGATCCCTGCAGCATTTGCTCGGGCCTGCAGTTCTGGTGGTGATGGCGCTCAGAGGGAGGCCATACAAGAATCGTATTTCATTGGGCATTGACTCCCATTTTTAAAGCACCTTCCGGTCTCACCCAAACACTTAGTAAGCAGCTACCAGGCACAGAAAAACTTAAGCTTCACGATGACCTTGAGGAAGCGCTGGCTACTGAAGACTATGGAGACTCCAATTACTTGTTCAAAGTTGCTCCCACTCAACCACGCACCAGCCCAGCAAACCCCCACCACACTGGTCCACAGATGGGCCTGGTGCCACAGCCATGAAGTTGCACACAAGACTTCTTGGCTAACGCAGCTCGGTCGTCAGACCCAAGCCACCCAACCTCCCTCGTGCCACCGGTACATTCCCATTATCCTCCAGGCTCTCGGCAACCTGGCACACTGCCACACTGCCACAGTGGGATGACCACCCTTTATCACTGGTCCAGAACTCACTGAAATCCAGTCTGTGCTGTCTAAACCCCAGCTGCAAGATTGTCCAGCCTATGTCTTCTGGATACATGTCATTAAACACAGCTCAGCCACCACACCACTTTACTGGTGCTAATCATGGATCACAGGCTTTAGAGATGATGCAATCCAATTTAATTGTAAGCCCTGGTTTAAAAATATTGGCAATTAATACAGCAGATTTTTATAAAGCTGCCAAAAAGGAACCTAAGTTTAAGGGTAGTTTCCTGTTTCCTAGTGAATGACAGAATTTCTCGTGCTTGGAAATCCTAAGGTGACCAAACAGGGTGTCATTTTCCCAACATGAAAGGAAGTCCCATGGAGCCCAGGGGTGCCAAGAGTTCCTGGTGGAACTGGGAAGGAATGAAAGTCCCCTGCCTCACCTCAGTCTGGCTGTCACTGGCTTCCCAGTGAGGCAGACAGGACTGCAGGGCTCAGAGTCTAGAAACCTTTGGCAGGGAGAAAGAACAAGCATCCACCTAGCTGCCTGAGCAGGACAGTCATGGATCAGGAATGGTCCTTGGCCATTCACATTTAAGCTTTAACCAAGAAACTGACTCCTCTACGTCAAAAAACCCAAAGGTTCCCTTAGTTCCACTAAAAGAAGTCAAACTGGGACAAAGGTTACTGCTAGAAATGAAGTCTGAGATGGAGGTAGGAGAGGGGAGATGATCCCAATTGAGATAAAAAAAAAAAAAAAGAACAACTGGTCTTAATTTCTGGCCCAGGGGCTTCAAAAGGATGAACTTGCAAACAGCCCGCCTCCTTGGCCCTTTCTCTTTATCCCTGGCACCATCTTCTTCAGGCTATTTTTAGCACAGGAGAGCAGGGCACTGAATGAAAGCCGGGGCAGCAAGACCTCACCTTGCCTGCCCTGCTGGGACTCTGGCTATCTTTAATTAATGTCTGAGGGACATAAGACCAAACCCTCCTCAGAGCAGTGAAAGGCAGCACAGTGGTGAAACTCTACCCAGCAGGACTGATAGGCCAGCTTCTGGCCACCATGCCTCAGGTCCTGGGGCTATTTTGTTGTGGTTGTTGAAATGACAGTACCATCTGGAGCATTTAGAGAGTGAAGAGTCTGCAGCGTCACGTGACCAGTACAGCGAGTGGGACTCTACTTATCTAGTCCTGCTTCACAGGACACAAATGAGGTTTCACCCACAGACGTTTCTATCACTGTGGAAAGTTCCAGTCATCAGCACTGCCTAGTAAGCTGTAGCTTCAGAGACCCCGTTCCTAATATTGTCCTACAAATGACTTTTCTTTTTCAGTATGTAACAGACTTTTCTTTGGAATAAAGAAACTTCTCTGCATGGCTCCCTCGAGTCCTGTAGTCCAAATTTATAAGCAAAGATGAAAACAAGAGGTCTCATCATTTTACTGTTATGGTCTTTCCCTACTGTAAGCCCCAGGAGATAAATGTAAAACTTTGAACCATGAGCTGCTGCCTCTCAGATATGGCTTTAAGTTGGAGAAGCTAATTGTACCTTTGGAAACCAAACTGAATATGCTGTGAATCCCACAATAAATATTCTCCCACATACTGCTTCAAAGCCATTGGGCTTCAGCACTATCAAAGCACACTGAGGGCAAGAATGATAAACAGAGAGAAGATAAAATGCTACCACTGAGGGAAACAAAATCAGAGTTACAGGGTTTCTAGGTCAGTGACAGAACTGAACATACACGTTGCCAGCAGAGGGTCTGGAGAGATGAAAGGACTCCTGTTACATCAAGAAAAATATGAGCCAGGCATGGTGGCACACACCTTTGGTCCCAGCACTCAGGAAAGCAGGGGCAGGGAGAAGGAGGGAGGGGGGGAGGGAGGGAGGGAGGAAGGAAGGAAGGAGAGAAAGAAAAATGACTAAGGAGAGAAAGAAAAATGACTACAACCTGAGTACATTCTAAATTCCCATCAAACACTGCTGCAGATCACAGCAAGCCCCTTCACCCTCCACTCCACTCCATTAAACTAAGTAGGTCTATTTATCTAAGAATCCATTAGTTGATTTAAAAACACAATTCTGGAATTATCTTTTAGCTGATGGGGCCATATGGCTCTCTTCTCTTTTGCTCCAAGTACTAAACTAAAACCTTTATTAGCCTAAGCAAAAAAAAGCCAGCCCACCACCGTTAAGAGTGCCTACCCTCATTCAGCAGCGGACTTCCCCGCCACCACCTACCGGCTCAGATTCCCACAGGAGGCCAGCGCGTGCTCTCAGACACAATGCTCACAGGGTCAGTGACTGGGAAGGCTGCAACAGCAATCCAGCAGAACCTGTTTCCGCTCACAGTTTTTATCAATTGAGCTTACACAAGAAGTTAAGTGTTGCTACAAAATTACCAAATAAGAATCAAACCACAAAGAAAACACACCAATTTGCAGGAGGCTTAGGAACCAGGTTGCTAAAGCAACAGCCAACTTAGTGCCGCTCAGTGGAACTTAGATGATGGAAATGTCTGCCATTTAAGCACTTGATACTTAACGACCCTTTGGATGAGGAATTGAAGTTTTCATCAGATTTAATTTTAATTTACCATGTATGTAAAATGAAAAGCTGCCTTTCTCTTAAACAATGAGAACACGGGAGAAAAGACAAATGTTTTGAATTTCTCAATTATAAAATCGCTTCCTAAACTAAAATTTAGACCCCGATCACCTATAACAAAATACTGGAAAGCTGCTTGAGTTCTTCTTGTTAGCTCTTTTTGTTTTTGCTGTTCTCAAAAGTCAGCTGGGCCCTTTGATGTGATTATACTTTGAGATCTTACATGTTGGGGGGTGGGGGGAAGCTCAAGCGGTAAACAAACTCTCAAGCCTCAAGTGCTCAGCTGAAAGAGAGTCCTTCCAACAGGAAGTGCACAGTTGAAGAGAGGAAGGGACAGCTGTCCTTTACATGGACAAGTCCCCACAAATGCTCTAAAAGCTTCCCCGAGGCTGGGGGTGGGGTGGGATATTAATCCCCCGTACTTCTAATACGAGCATCCTTAACAGATATGCTGTTCAGCAAATGCTCTTGGCCTATGCATCATGTGTACGAGACCCCAGCGACAGCTTTAAGTGGCAACATTCTACAGACAAGTCATCTGCAGACTCAGGCTCCCTGTACACTACACACCAAGGCGGCGGCAGAAATAAACTGCACAGCTGACAGTGTTCCTGCAGTCATGCCTACAGATGTTTAATCTCTTGAACTGTTTAAACCACATAAAAACAGCACCAGTTTTGAAAGGCTTTCCAGGTCCCAAGCAACAGGAGACAATGCAAGTTTTAGGATTTAAAAAAAAAAAAAAAAAAAGTTCAATGGCTGACTGGCTGACTAGACTAAAAGGACCATGGCACATGTGAAGAGTCCTTAGGGCAAACACAGCTTTGCTGATACATCACTTCCACAGCGGGACACGCCAACCACCTGAACCACAGTAAAACCAGTGAAGGAACCCACAAAGTGTGTAGGTAGCTAGCATGTGGCCTGACTGAAGTGATACAATGGAATTTAAATGGGAAGGTCTTGCATTAAAGATTCAAAACGTTTCACTAGCACCAGAAAGTAAGGATTTGTAACAACTTACAAATAAAGCCATAAAGAATGCAAATGTGGGCTCATTACTGGCCAGCGGAAATAGTATTGCTCAAAGAGCTAATTCATCCTTACACTGTGCATAGGGATTGCAAATTATTAAGAAAGTTGCTATTCTCTAGGAAACTAGTGCAACAGTTATCCACAGCACTGTGTTTGGCAGCAGGGAGAATGGACTCAGGACCTTTGAACTTCCCCCATCCCCCACCCTTTTTAAGAGTCAGAGGCCCTGTCACACCAAGAAGGGGAAGGAAAAGAGCAGAGAGGAAGGAGATGGTAAGGAAACTGCTATCCCCAGATGTCTGAAGGCCTGACACAGATTTGTTCTGTTCGCTTCCAGTGAACCAGAAAAACCAAAAACAAAACAAAACAAAAACCAACAACAACAACAACAAAACTTAGTTGAATACAAGAAAGATTAAATGCTTTGTCCCACCTGGCAGGGGAGGGGGCACAGGTCAGCTCCCACCTCCCCATGGCCTAACCTGGTTGTCCACACAGGCTTCCACCAGCCTAGGATGCTACAGTAGGTGACTGCCCTCTGCCACCTCCCCCACACTGGACCTCCAGAGGCAAGGCCACATTCCTAATAGCAAACACCTCCCAGCTCAGTCAATGGAGCCATTATATCAGAAGGCCAGCTAGTGAGAAACCTCAGGTCAGGCAGTCATGGCTGCTGTAGTTTACCAAAAATCACTTGCATATAGTCAGTGCTTTAAGAAAAGCCAGTAATGCCACCAACGACTAAAAGCACGCTCTGCCCCTGGGACAGCTAGTTTTTACTGCTCTTGGTCACCACACTCCTACTTTGTCCCAACTTGTCTCCCTACATCATTTTCCTAAAGAACAGCCCAAAACGTCAGCTGGTTAATAAACTCCAACCTCAGAGAAAGGACAGCTGCGTTCCTGCCGGTAGAGAGCCTTTCTGGCCGTTTTGCAAACTGACTCAGGGAGTTCCCGTTGCGGCCCCAGCATTGGGTACAGGGTTGGCCAAACTCCCCTGCCACAGCAGGGACTGAGAAGAAAGCCTGACTTACCTTTATTCCCAGGCATCCATTCTTCCTATTGTTCCTCCTGTCTCTGCAGCACTGTGTTCAAAGGGATGCTCAGCCTGGCTTGGGTCCCCTGCTAATTCTGCCCCAAGCTTATAGATCAGAGCAGCTGATTCCCCTGCCTGCTCAAACTCTGAAATGACAACACAGTCGGGAAAAACCACTTCTCTGAGGATTAACCTAACAACCCACTGACAACTCTCTACGGACCCCAACAGTCCACATCACCGAGGGTCCCCAGCCATGGAGAAGGACCAGGAACCCGACACCGGAGAGTGGCACCACTATCAAAGTCACTGCTTTCAGCCTGAACAAAACATCCCGCGTCACCTGCTCTACAGGCCAGACTTTACCTTTCTGAACATGGATGATGTCCGGGAAGTTGGCCAGGTGCCCCTGATACAGTGCTAAGAGGTCCATGACTGGGTCCAGGTCCTGCCTGGGCTGTTCAGCGAAGAGTTCACCTATGGCGTCGTAGACGTCTCCGGTGAAGGCGATGGCCTGGTTCAGACCCACTGAGAAGGCCTGCTGGTCGAGCTCAAAGGCCTGGCTGAGGCCCCTGAAGGACTGGCCCACCTTCTGATACTCCTTCTTGAAGCCAGTCACCTGCTTGCGGGCAAACTCGTTGGCAGTGTGGTTGAGCTGCAGCGTGCTGTCGTCCATTTTCTTGGTGAAGCACTTGAAGCCATCGATCTTGCTCTCCACCTCCTGCAGGTCCAGGGCGGCGGCAGGGGGTGTGCTCAGAGTGAGGAAGAAGTTGGCACCCACCATCTCATCCTTCTCGGCCTTCCGCTTGCCCTGTTTCCAGGCCTTCTCATCCGTGCTGCTGGGGCAGGTCAGGAAATGCTGGAAGACGTCGCACTGTGCCAGCACAGGGTGGCTGGCCATGTGGTTCATCCACCAGATCAGGCCCTTCCTGCGCTTGGAGATGAAGTCCTCCTCGAAGCGCCCCGTGGCCTGCTTCTCCGGCAGGTGGGGCACCGAGATGACCGGGAACTTCTCGGCCAGGCGCGCATACAGCCAGTCGAAGTGCTTATAGCGCCTGTGCACGGGCACCTGGGTATGAGTGGGCACCAGCTTGTAAGAGATGTAGCTCTTCATGCCCTTGAACTTGGTCTGCTTGGTGGGGTCGTCGATGGTGCACTGGAAGGGGTAGGGGTTCTCCTGCCACTCGGGGCCGTAGGGGCCCAGCACCACACACAGCTTGTCCCCGTCCTTCACGAAGCCCGACGCCTCGCCCAGCACGAAGGCCTCCCCGCCCGACTTAACGAAGGTGGAGAAGCGGTTGAGGTTGCGGCTCACCGTGGCCGAGCTCTTGGCTCCAGAAGCCTGATGCGGAGGGGGCGCCGAGCCGCCACGCGAGCCCATCGACAGGTCCGAGCGTGTGGACAGGCGGTAGCGGCCGGCCGCGACGCCGCCCGCCGACGACGAGCCGTCGAGGTCGGGGTAGGCGCCGCTGCCCAGCGCGCCCGGCTCGTCGGCCACCGTGGAGCTGTCGTCCCACTCGTCGTCCCAGTCATCGTCGCTGCCCTGGCTGGCCTGGTAGCCGCCGTACAGCTGCTGGGGCGACGGCTGCAGGGCGCCCCCGCCGTACGGGAAGCCAGAGCCCGGCGGCTGGAAGGAAGCCGGCGGCGCCTGCGGCTGCAGCAGCGGCTGGAAGGCGGCGGGCGGCGCGGCCGGCAGAGGCTCGAAGCCGCCGGGCGGCACGTTGGCGTAGCGGGCCGGGGCTCCCGGGCCGCCGTCGGCCGGAGGGCCGGGCTCGGGCGCACGGATCACCTGCACGTACGAGGCCGGGAAGAGGCCGCGGTCGCCGCGGCTGTTGACCCCCTCGAGCCAGCCTTCGATGTCCTGCTCGCTGCACAAGCTCAGCACCTCGTGCTCCCGCAGAGAGATCTCGCCGGGGTTCTCCGACCTGAAGTCGTACAGCGCCCGGGCGCGCAGCGCCATGGTCCCGAGCCCGGCGCCCCGAGCCCGGGCCGGCCCGAGGGCCCCACGGCCCGCGCCCGCGTCCCCGCGCGCCGAACGGGAGCTCTGAGGGCGGCGCACGGTCCGCCCGCCGCTCCGCTCGCGCCCTCCGTGCACACCCGCTCTGCTCGCAGCCGCGACTGCAGCGCCGAGCCGCCGCCGGCCGGGGGCGGGACCCGGGCCGCCCACGTCCCCAGCGGAGCTAATCCACTGCCGAGAGCCGCGGGCCAGGCAAGAGCAAGCGATGGCCGAGCGGCCGCCCCGGCGCCGACTCCGCGGCCGCCGCTGCCCCCTGGTGGCGCGTGCAGAACAGCGGCCAGCTCGGTGACCGCGCGGCGGGTGGGGGCACTTACTGTTTTCTTTTCAGGAGTTGTCTGAAATCGTGCAGATTTTTAAGGCAGAAAACTCTTTTTTTTTTTTTTTTTTTTTTTTTTCAAGGAAAGTGAGTATTTGTATCCGTATTAGCCTTTCCCTCCCTGCCTGCTCGGAGTGGATTCTCCTAAAATGACTCAACCCCAGGAGCGTAATAAAGGCTTTCACATCGAAGATTAGCTTTTGCACTGATAAGGATGTCCTTGCCGGGGGGTGTGTACAGCTTTTTTCCTTCCGGTATTCTCTGATCGTGTTGGCCAGGAGAGGAGACTGCTAAGAGCAAAGTTAGAGTTCGGGAAGATCCTTGTTTGACCAGAGGGAAGGGTGGTTATAGGAACAGAGGAGCTGAAAAGTTTCCAGTAAGTGTGCAGAGATGGCACTCCGCAGGTGCAGTGAATGAGCGCTCAGGCTTCGGGGCCCTGCTGCGGGTGCCAGTCTGGGTCCTGACACTGACCAGCAGCTGTATGACCTTGAGAGAGTCGCTGGCACTGTGCTCACCTCCTGGAGTTGTGTGGATTCCCTACCGTCGGCCTTATCTTACAGGTGAAGGAAATGAACCGCTAAGGCACGCGGTAAGCGCAGTTCAGTTGTTTGATGTTACTGTTCTTGTTATTTGGGGAAGCTCCGTCTCTGGCCTTTTTCCTAACGAGAACAAAGGTGCTAAAAGTGCAGTTACAGAAGTGCTGTACAATACAGAAGGTCCCCAGGTTCATGCCTTTACACTTCCTACTAGGTCAGTGACCATGCCTCTCCTTTTTAATATATTTAGGTTAAGTAGATCAAAACTCACTTTCAACTGCGATATTCTGTACTTGCCTTGTTTCATATCTTTTCCTTCAATATATAATTTACCCAAGGTTTGTTTTCTTATCCTTTCCTTACTGAATCTTTTGAAGATAACCTCTAACTGAAGTTCTTCTACAGTCACATGTCATTAATTTCAGTCTGTCCTCTGCCCCTTTCTATGACAATCCGGGAGTCAGATCAGAAGAGTATTCCATTATCCCAAGCACTGTGGTTATCTAAGCATCCTGTTCGAAGCCACCGACCCAGTACAGTACACTGGGTCCCACTCTGTGCATGCAAAACCTTAGTCAGTCTCATGAGCTAATTCTCAGGTGTAGCATTTTCAGCCCCCAATTCCGGATATGATGAATCTCATGGAAAGCAACCGGTGGGAGTCTATTTCATCACTTGACATGGCCAGAAACACAAAACCAACACTAAATAAACAGATCGTGTTATGTAGTAAGCCAGGAGACACCCGTCTAGGGTGCTCCCGGTAAACCATTCTTCTCCTTTGGTAGCAAACTTCACATTCTAGAGTTAGCTGCAGGGGCTTCAGGCTTATCTCCGGTATAATAATTCCAGGAATTTACACGAAGGTCTTTCGGGAGGACTGGGCAACAACTGTGGAAACGGTGCACGCGCATTTGTGAATGCTCAGCTTGTGAGAGCAAGGTTAAGGACTTTATGTCTTTCAGGCACCAGGCTTTTGGTGGGTAGGGATGCTTGGCCCTGTGGTCCGAATGGTAGGAAATACTCTACCCCTAGAGGGTCTTGGAGATGGAGGACATCTGCTTAAGCAAACTTCCAGTAATTCACCTAGGGAAGTATATATAAACAATGCAGGTATAGATGATTTGTCTAGAACACGGCTCCTTAAACTGTGGGTCACAACCCCATATAGGGGCTGCCTACATCACTGAATGTGAGGGTCGTGAAAAAAATTAGAAACGGTAAGAAGCTTCCTGAACAGGCAACAAGCAAAAACGATCCAGAATCAAGTGCAGCATGGGTCTGAGGTGCTTCCGGCAATACTCCACCATTTGCACGCCCAACCTCACTGCAGCCTGCGCATTAGTGCTTTGCGGGATGCATGCCGTCAGACATGCAATGTCAGTGAGTGCTGCCCCGTGAGGCCCAGCGCTGATGTATCATTGTGTGTGGTGAGCGGCGGTGATGTTAGGGTACACGTAAAGTCCTCTGCTCTTCTAGAACCGTAATTAAAAAGGGAACGGTTTCCTGCTGTCCTTCCTCACCACGTAGGTGTCCAACTATCTTTAGACTGCGTTCAAGTGCTTGATTTTACAGCTGTTGTTTGAGTTGCTCACATAAGTTTGTAAAAATTTCTTAAGTGAATCTTTTGGCAGCCAGCGGAGGTAGAGACAGGTGGATCGATGAGTTCAAGGCCAGCCTGGTCTACACAGCGAGTTCCAGGACAGCCAGGACTACACAGAGAAATCTGTCTAGGGAAACAAAAAACAAAACAAAACAAAAATCGAATTTTGGCTTAGGATTAGGATAGGATTTATTAGCAATTTATGAAATGACCTTCGATATACTTCCCAGTTTTTGTACTATATATTTATGTAAAATATATAGGTCTCAAGCCTTGATGATTATGAAAACAAATGTCAACCAGCTCTGGAAAACATTGACAATGCTGTGCCCTCCAGTATCAAACATTCATCCAAGATGCAATTCCTGTTTACAAACAGACAGGCATGCTTGCCTCATTAGTATGCAATTTTTATCTTTTATAAATGGTAACATTATGTGCATATAAAATTGTTTGGAATACTTGATTTATTATCGGTAAATGTTTAGTTTTATAATGATTTTATGTAGCTATATACCTAAGGTTGTATAAATTTTTCTTGGGATAAGAAGGTCAGGAGTGGGAAAATGCTGAGAAGACTCAGTCTGTAGCACAGTGGCTCTCAACCTTCCTAATGCTGTGCCCTTTTAATACAGTTCCTCCTGTTGTGGTGACCCCCAACCATAAATTTTTTTTTCTTGCTACTTCATACCTGTGATTTTCTACAGTTACACACTGTAATGTAAATACCTGATAGGCAGAATATCGACCCTCGGGTTGAAAACTGCCAGTCTGGATAATTGAAAGACCCCTGCCTCACCCTAAGTTAAACATAGCTAACGCCATTTGTGGGACACCACTGTTTTGTAAAACTCTGAAGGCTAGATGGGAAACTGGAAAATTACTAAGAAACCCCCAGCTGTGTCACCCACTTGGGATATCTGTGGTCAGGCTGCCCCAGTTGAGCTAAAAACAGTTTGTATTAATCACCCTCATGGATATCTGTGAGACTGTTCCAGTTAAGATAAGGGTCCTAAGAAAAACAACAGGTGGTGGGCCACATCAAGGAGTCATCATGACCATTGTGACCACCCAGTTCCTGGAATCTTGGTGTCCCTGCCAAACTTTGACGCAAACCTTGGTCTCATGTAAACATACCAATCAGCCCCCTGTAACCATGCTTCTCGCTTCTGTACCCACGCTTCTGCTCTAAAACCCTATAAAAACCCCAGCCTTTCACCCAGGGGGCGCGCAAAGTTCTCCCGAGTGACCTTGCTGCCCCGAGTACTCGTGTATCAAAATAAAAGCCTCTTGCTGTTTGCATCCGAATGGCCTCGTTGTTCCTTGGGAGGGGGTCTCTCAGACGAAAGATACCCTCCGGGGATCTTTCAATAATAAAACATGTAATTTTAGTACATGTACTAAATTACCTATCAACAATTTCTATTTCATTATAATATTTAAAATTCTTCAGGAGACACTAGAATGGTAGTAAAAAACACCTGTATTTTCTCACTTTCTCCCATAGCTGAAGAAGCCTAAGAGGCTTGGCTCTTGGCTGCCTCTTCCCCAGAGGAGAGGGCATTCTAGCTTTCTTTACTCTTCCAGGGACTGCCCCGGATTTCGCCTTTGCTGTACCTTTGCTTGGGCCCCACCTACCCTAGAAGTCACCACACTGCACCTTTCCCTCATCCAGAATCAGCCTCACTCCACCAAGCCTCCTTTCTCTTGCTGTTTTGAAGACTCAAGAAGTGAGGCGGAGAGTGCCTGGGGCCTAGGTCTCTCAGCCTCCACTCCCGATCTTACTTTATAAGAGAAAGGCTTTGCTGGTCTAAGCCGCCGAAATAGCAAGGTTTTTTTTGTTGTTGTTGTTGAGACAGCTGGCATTAATTATCATGAAGAACCTCTCCCTCCCTTCGTGCCGCCATCCGAAGCCCCATCTCCTTTTTCTTTGCAGTACTTACTACCTAACATAAACACATTTCCATGTAGAATGTAAACCACTTCGGAGCAATGCTGTTATTCTGGACACCAAGGACACAGCAATGAACAAAGCAGAGTAGGCCAACTAGTAAATATTTGTTTAATGAATGAATGAGAAAATGCCCCCTTATTTCCTCCAGAAATGATGAAAGGTCTGAGAAGTGGTTCTTACTGTGTCTGGGCCTTCTGGACCGGGCCCTGCTGCTTCCGGCTAAAACTCAATGTTTCAAAGGGCAACTGAACAATACTTCTCCTCAAGTCAACAAACTTAATGCTGACTCATCCACCCAGAATGACTGCAGAATTTCTGAGATCGCTGGAAATACCATGGCCCTGGCTGAAAAGGCCATTTAAAAAAAAAAAAAAAATAACACTCTATTTATATAATTACCTGAAACCGTGCATATAATATGTCAAGCCTTACACAAATGGCTTTATAAGCACTTCCACCTGCATTGTGTCATTCCCTGCTGTTTTCACAGCGGCTCCTCCAGGCATGTAGCTGACACTGTGTCAACCACAGACTGGGTATTTGGCTAAGGCGCGCGTGGTTGGTGAGTGGCCTAGAAGCGACTCAGCTGTCTTGAGAACTTCCATTCCCTGAGTCATGGAGAACTTCCATTCCCACAGTCCCTGGGCCTGTACTTTGCTGGTTCCTCAAAATGACTGTTATCATTAAACGGGCTGGCCACGTACTACAAACTGTGTCTGAGGTCTGCTGGAAGGCTTGGATTCGGGAGCAAAGCTGTGTGGGGGAAAGGCCACTGATCCTGTCCCTGGGTCTACTTGGTAACACTGGAATTTGAACGTTACGGGGACAATTTTTCAAAAATCGTCTTTCTTCACTACCATATATGCCCTGCATACTAAGTGAAATACTCATCAAATGGATAAATAAACGGACAAAGTTTTCTAACCCTTACTTCTCAAAAATAGGAATAATAATAATAAAAAAAAAATTCCATGTCAGTACCAGGCATGGTAATACCTGCCTTCAATCCCAGCACTCAGGAGGCAGAGGCAACCAGACCTCTGTCAATTCCAGGCAGACCTGGTCTACATAGTGGGGTCCAGGACAGCAAGGCTTACATAGAACGACCCTGTCTCAAAAAAAAAAGAATCAACCTCAGGGGCTGGTCAGTTGTCTCAGGGGTTAAAACGACCAGCTAATCTTCCAGAGGACCTAGGTTTGATTCCCAGCATCCACATGGCTGCCCACAACTGTCTGTAACTTCCGTCCTCTCGGATCTGATGCTCTCTGGCCTCTGTGGACACCAGGGGTACAAGAAATACCTATAAACATAAAATAAAACTTCTAAAATCCCCTTCCTTGGGTCATATCAGGATATAATGAAATAAATCCTACAAATACTACTACAAGTACTACTAAGGCAGTCTAGCTTTTTATTAATATCAGCTTCTTACATTAGTTTATTTCTAAGGCAAAGCTGGAGTATTCACCTGGACGGGTTTTCTGTTATACTTGGCTGCTATGATGTTCATTTTCCTTGCAGCAGTATTTATGGTTGAGAACATAAAGTTCTGTAAACATTTATCTGCCACTGTTGGAGAAATTCTTCATTTTCATGCCTGGGCCTCCCTCACGCACAGCTCATTTCTGCTCCAAAATCAAATCAAGAGCCCAAATTCAATATTCGCTACCTGTCTGCATGCTGTGCAAATGCTTCAGTTTCCTCAGACATGTGTTTCACTAAATCACTCAGATGCTGGCTTGTGAGTGCGCTCTTTTGGATATATTTCCCTATTTCCCCTTTAGCTGTTTGTCGCCCTTTCAAGTGTGGCCTCCAGTCCCCCCACCCCCACCCATTAACATTCACGTTTCTATAGTCTAGTTTCAAGGGAAAGTCACAGACTGTTAAACCAAGCCCTGAATCTGGGTTAGTGTTTGCTTTGAGCCACATATCTCTACCCTGACATACCACTGTTTGACCCAAAGATGCTATGTATGAGTAAGTGCGGGGGGGGGGTGTTGTTCACTGTTTTCTCTTTGTGTTTGTCTAAGAAATTGTTTCATGTAGCCCAGAACAACCTCAAATTCCTGATCCCCACTCCTCTACCTCCCATGTGCCGGGGTTACAGGCATGCTTGTCGGTGTTTGGCCTGGCTTAGGCCTTTTGTTGTGCAAAGAAACATGAATCCGGCAGAACCATCCCTTGCGTTTTGAGCATTGGTCTTTCCCGATTTGCCTGTGGCTGTGGCGCTGCAATAGCAGGGCATCGTGGTGCTTAGTGAGACATGGGTTCCCAAGGGGAAACTACCCAGCCTGTCCTTTAGGGTGCGCTGGGCTGCTGAGCTCTGGTGCCACATGGGATGCTCAACTAATCACATTTCCAACTTACAATGCTTCCAACGTATGATCACTTTTAATCAGCTGTCACCCAGCATATGTTGAGAAGTGTCAGTGGGGGAGGGGGCTTTTTAACTCCAAAGCATAATTCCAACTTCCTAAGCCAAATGTGAAGCCTTTAGCTACCTAGGAAGGTACAGCCACACCAAACCAGCCTATTTGCATAGGTTATTAGCTTGCCTCTGTTGCATGGGGTATGTTTTTCTGTACAGAGCCACAGTCTCCACTTATGCTCAGGGTCCTACTCCCAGGACTATATTCTATCACCATGGAGAAAGAAAAGTCAGCATTAGAAAGATAAGTGGGCTAAGATAAGTGGATAGAGTTTGGGGAAGCATCTGAGGTACCTGCGGGACACCAGGAAGGACATCTTCACCAGGCAGTTGCCCGAAAAGGAACCCATAAGATGTGCATATACCTCGGGCTAGATGTCACCAGTTCATAGCTGCAGTTAAAGACGGGAAGATGGGAAATTGTCAGTGAACGAGCACATAGACAAAAATGAACAGTACACCCAGGGCAGGAACATTCTGAAACTGCTCTTTTCCTTTACCATGCCTTGGAGATCCAAGGAACTTTCCTAGCAGTTCACCTGTACTCATCCAAAGCTGTCAACCAAAGACAATTGCAGCCTCAAGAGAGAGATGGAGATTCCTCCCAAGAAATAAGCAGGCAGACACCAGCAGGCGTGCCTCTAATTTGTGTGGAAATTAAACCTGGAAGGACCACTTGATCCCCCACCTTGAAGGCTCAGTTTCAAGACTGAACCCCACTGTAGAACATGACTTCAAGCTTCAAGCCGGAGCCCTATATTTTGCTGGCTTGTTTGTTGTGTTCCTTGGGATCAAAGCTAGGGTACTCTGTGTTTGCTTAGCTAGATCAGAGCCTGGCCTGTACTTCTGAACAGCTATAAACTGAGGAACCCACACTTCCCTACTAGGGAGGGGCATGAAATTTTTTTTCAAGAAGCTCACAGGTCCTCCCAGAATCTAGGGGTTGGGGCCGAAATCCCAACCCTCTGAACAAGCTGAGTCTTATCAGTGTCCATTCCCCATGCTGAAGCTACCTAGGGTCTGACACCCACCAAACCACTTATGAGCATAGGAAGACAGTCACTCAAGAGTCTAGGGATGTTAGACATTATATTTGAAGAAACCGGAAGACATCCAGACACATAGTACACTAGAGCGCATTTGGAAGGCAAGAGAACAAGAAAGCCTCAGGAAGAGAAGGATGCAGTCATCACTAGAAGACAAAGAGCATTGATTCTGATTTAGACTGACCCTAGACCTAACATGGGAGGGCTCTCCCCTCTCTAATAGAGCAACACCTCTCCCCAAGATGCAAACTCTAGTTATCTATATAAACCATCACTTCAAACTCCTGGATTTTTCTTAGCTGCAATTCATGCAAATGGGCAAATGGATAGACTGGTAATAAACCTTTACAGCATAGCGGGGGCAGATGTCACAGACAGATGTGTCCGTCTGAGAATGCACTGAGAACACCAGGAAGGAATAAACTGTTCTACAGTGACCAAGAGAGGCTTCTGGGAAGAGGAGGAGTGGGGTTTTGGAAGATGACCTACAGTTTTGTCCAGCAGATAAGGCAAGATGGATGTTCTAGGCAGAGGAAAGAGCATGTATGTGTACAAGTCTCAAGTCTTGACAGGCATCTAGGCTGGCAAGGAAATGGATTGAGAGAGCCACCATGGCTAAAGGGAAGGTAAGCAATGATAATTAATGTTAGAGAGGCAGCCTAGTTCTAGGTGGTGGCAGAAGAGATGGAAACAAATATCAAATTTGCAGCTAAGAAAAATCCAGGAGTTTGAAGTGATGGTTTATATGGATCAATACCGGCACCAGTGGTTTCCCTTCCTCTTCCTCCTCCTCCTCCTCTCCACTCTTCCTTTACAGAGTCTTACCATGTAGCTCAGGCTGGCCTTGAGTTCATGATCCTACTGCCTTTCCATCCGTACTCGGTTATGCTTATGAGCAACCATGATGCCTGGGTAACACAGGCATGTTATAAATGCGGGCAGTATCCACATTTAGAAGAAGAATAGAAGATGTTTGGGGGAGAATTCGTTTCTGGATATGGGAGCACAAAGAACCTTCTGTTCTCATTCTTTCATTCAGAAAAGAAAAAAATTGTCATTTGTCAATTCAAATGTAGAAGGCCATTCATAGAAAGAAAGGAAAGGAGAGGAAGGGAAGGGAAGGGAAGGGAAGGGGAGGGGAGGGGAGGGGAGGGGAGGGAAGGGGAGGGAAGGGGAGGGAGGGGGAGGGAAGGGGAGAGAAGGGGAGAGAAGGGGAGGGAAGGGGAGAGAAGGGGAGGGAAGGGGAGAGAAGGGGAGAGAAGGGGAGAGAAGGGAAGGGAGAAGGGAGGGAGGAAAGGAAGACAGACAGGCAGGAAGAAAGAAAAGGAGGAAAAAAGGGAGTAGGGGAAGAAGGGAGGGAGGTGGGGCAGTCTGCCCCAGGAGAAGCTTTTCCTCCAGTTCTCCCTCCTGGTAATGAGGGTGGCTCTCCCAGGAGGGCCATGTCACTTACTTTTTTGCTAATGACCTCTAGGGAGGCCTCTCTCTCATTAATCCAACAGAGCCTCATCCGTCCACCTTTGCCTGGAGGTCAGAAACCGCAGAAGGAAAATTCAAAGACATAAATGCACAAAGTAAAGCAAACCTCGTGAGAGTTTACTGAAGGTTGTCTCTAAGGCGGGGGGGGGGGGGTCTGGAAGCAGTTTAAAGAAACCATTGATTCAGATGCCCACGTGCGCTCTGCTGTGGGGCGGTAAGTGGTAAGAAGACCCATGGGGACTGAGAGTTCGCCCCATCTAAAAGGGGACTCTGGGACTAGCCCCTACCCCCAGTGACATGCAGGAGTGTGGGACTTAAGTTCCTGCAGGATTCGGTTTCTCTGAGAAGCAAGATTTGCTTGTAAAACATCCTGATTTTGAAAACAACCCATGCGCCAAACAGCATACAGCCAATGGCAGGATCTACTTCCCGCCCTGGGTAGGCAGCTCCCGTTTGGCAGGTCCGAGTTCTTTCTTCTCTGCTCTCATTCCGACTTGGGAAGAAAGATCTGAGAATCCGCCTGGTGGTGTGTGGCCTGTGCTCTGTTTCTGCCAATGTTAAAAAAAAAAAAAAAAAATTCAGGCATTGGAGCCACAGAGGGGCTGAAACCTGGAAGGCAGGTGCTTGCTTCCTGGGAAGGTGGGTCTTGGGGACTGTCCCTGAGCAGTCATGACCCACACTGCCCCCTGGACACAAACCCACAAGCTAACTGCCAGTGCAGGAAAAAGCAGGCTGCTTGCAGGTGAACGAGTTTTACACATGTTCTCCAAGGTAAGAGAGTGTTTATAGCTAGCCGAGGGGCAAGAGTGGATCAGCCGGCCTTCCTGTGGTATAGAGATCAACAAATTTCACACAGCTTTCCAAACTAACTCAGAAATATGCTTCAAGAGTAATTCAGGGTCACACACACCACTGAATCAGATTAAAAACTTAAAATTTGCTGGGCGAGGTGGCACAGGCCTGTAATTCCAGCACTCAAGGAGGCAGAGGCAGGCAGATGTCTGTGAGTTTGAGGCCAGCCTCGTCTACAAAGCAAGTCCAGGACAGCCAAGGCTACACAGAGAAACCCTGTCTCAAAAACAAAAAACAAACAAAACCCCAAAATACCATGAAACATTCATGTAAACAAAATATTAAAAAAAAAATTATGTTTTAAAAATACTGAAAGTGTCTTCTTCAGTAAGAAATTCTTTTGAAAAACAAGACAAATATGTAAAGGGTCTTTTTAATTATTATTTCTATATAAACATGTTTCTATATAAAATAACAGCCTCGACTCCAGAGAGCAGTACCATGGCTAATTATTAAACAAATTTAAAATTCTCTTTTGTATTGTCTCTTTGTCCTTGTTATCAAAATCTGGATTCCCACAAAATATATGCCAAGTGTGATCAGCAAATGTCTGAGTAGTTTGGATCTCTGAAGTTCTGCCAGTATAAAGGCTCAGATGACTTGGTTGCTGGGAAACACCCCGAGATGGTCAAGCTTGCCACACAGCCTGCCCTTCAGTTAACCTTCAACTATGTGTAAGGAGGACCTAGCACATGAGAGAAAAATATCTTCCTACCAGGATGCAGACGACAGATATGAAAAGTATCTACATCCTGATCTGTTTCTGGTCATCACTGAATCGGGGCAGGAGGGAGGGAGGGAGAGTTTAGAGTATACCAGCTGTTGGGGTTTGGAACCCTTGACTGACTGGTTTCAGAATGTCCTTATTTGGGGTTTGTTTACCTCATCCTCCCTGCCCTCCCTTCGCACACACACTCCAACCCAGACACTACTCAGGTGCTCTGAAGAACTGGATGTATTACTACACCAACAGCTTAGCAACTATTTCTCGGGTACCCACAATGTGTCAGTTATTGGAGTTAATTTACATTCTAATCATAGCAGGCTCCTGTGCCGTCATGGGAGTAGGGAAAGTTAAGCACTCGAAAAAGAAAAGGGAAAGGGACATTAAGAGATCATTTGATCATTTCAAACATGTTTGAATCATGTGCCACATATTACAAACACAATTATGTGTGTTAAAAACACATAAGTTAACCTCGGTGGTCAGGTTGCAGTACCTGGGAAGAGGATGCGGCAACTGAAGAAAATTGCCTCGATCAGATTAGCCTGTGGGCATGTCCTTTTCTTGATTGCTAGTTAATGGAGAAGGTCCTAGCATACTATGGGTGGGGGGTCGCCACCACCAGGCAGGTGGTCCTGTGTTATACAAGAAAAAGAGCTGAGCAGAAGTGCAGAACAAGCCACGGTTCCCACTCCTGCTCCTGCCTGAGTTCCCTCAGTAGTAGACTGGGCCTGGGATGCATGAGCCAAATAAACCCTTTTCTCCCCTAGCTGCTTCTTTTTTTTTTTCTAATCACAGCAAGAGAAACCAAATTAAGAGAATATATATGTACATCACGTGAGTATGTAAAACACCAACTGCTAATTTTATAAAAAGCATTTCCCTAAGGTCAAGAGCTGGTCGGTGCAGGGCCTGGGATTAAACCCAGGTCTACCAGATCCCAGGCTTTTGTTTGCGGCTCCATTGCTCTACCCCTCTTTGCAAGAGGAGCAGAGGGTCTGAGGCTTTGTGAGGATATGACATCCCTCAGGACTTGAGACCTAACACCTAAATCACACAGTGGAAAATCTTTCCCCAGTTCTGCCTGCTGCTTATGTACCTAAGCATATGGCTTACATTCGTGATTTTGCCTCACAGTCTGCGGCCCGTCGTAGCAGGAGGGCAGTGTGGCTGGAACATGAATCAGCCAGTCACGATGCATCCACAGTCAGGAAGCAGAGAGAGAGGTGAACTCCGGCACTCAGTCTATGAACCTACGGAATGGTACCGCCCACATCTGGGATGTCTTCCCACCTCAATTAATCCAGTCTAGGAACTCCTCCATAGACACACCCAGGGTTTGTTTTCAAGGTGATTTTACTTCCAGTCAAAATGACAAAATTAACCATCATCCTCTCCTTTATCCTATAGGCAGCATATTATACATTGCCCTGGAATTCACCTTCTAAATTTATGATTTATCTTACTAACTCCATGTCAGTGTACAGTGTAGGGAAAGAAAGATAATTTCCTCTTAATCCTCAATTATGCTACTTTAAGGGAACTTTATAGTGAAAGAGTAACAAGGGAAAAGAAATAGGTTTTTTGATATGTCTACTTCCTACATTCATGGAAGATAACCTACAGAAATGAGGAAGTAACTGGAGTAAATTTGAAAAAGCTGTTTTGGCATCTGTAGAGGCATCATGGCTGCTCTGGAAAGGGATCACATCCGGACACCATCTAGGTCTATGTTATCTAGCTGGAATGCAGACACACTTTGGATTACAATATGATCTAGCTGGAATACAGACAAACCTTTAATACACACCTTTAATCCCAAAGAATGAAGGAAAGGTTAGTTTATGGAAGGAAGCAGCCATGTATGAAAGTGATGTCTAATTGAGGGGCAGACAAAGTGAAGAATCAGAGAAAGATTTGACAGAATGAGTGTGAGATAGGCGGCTACTTAAGAGCTGTGCAGGGAGAGGGAAAGAAGTTTTTACTGGGATTTTTTTTTTTTTTAAACCAAGAGGTTTGGGGGAGTTTTGTTTGTTTGTTTGTTTTTTTATTTTGTTTTTGAGACAGATTTCCCCATGTCCTGGACTCACTTTGTAGACCAGGCTAGCCTTGAATTCACAGAGATCCATCTGCCTCTACATCCCTGAGTACTGGGATTAAAGGTATGCGAGACCAGGCCTAGCTACCAAGAGTTTTTTAACGGGAATTTTTATGGAGTGTTTTGTTTTGTTTAGTTTTGTTTTGTTTAACCAGGACAGTTTTACAGAGACAGGTTGTAGAAAGAACAATCTAGACATAGGTGAAGACAGAATAAGCAACAGAATGAGAAGGAGCCAAAAGGATTAAACATATTGCTAGAATTAATTTAAGTCCAGGCAGAGAAATTCAGTCAGAAATCAAAAAAAGAAGCCAATTGGAATCTGTAAGTTTAGAGAGAAGTTTCGGCTAGAACAGCTAAAATGAAATCAGCCAGAGAGAGTTCAGAAAGGCTTGGGAATGGTTCTTATCTCATCCCCTTATCTGAGAAAATCAAAACAACATTTACAGGCAACCAGGTTAAGCAATATCATTTACTGAAACAAAAAAAAAATGAGCAGTGTGCTGGTACCACAGGAGGAAGCCCCACTGAAGAAGAATCTCGTGACTCAATGGCCCTTCACTTCATTCAGATCTCATTTACAGATAGAAACTCACCAGAATGTGTCAAAACATTACATTTCTATTATGAACATTCTTATTATCTCAAGCCAGCTAGTTTTCTGAATTGTCTTATTGTTCACATTAATGAAATAGAACAATTATGGTAACATCCTGCAACAAAATCTACATAAGCATGACCTCTCTGTTTATCACTAAGATCCTGTTGTTTTCCAGTTTTCCCATAATAGTTCCAGTATCCAGATCCCTTGTCAATCTACTTTTCAGTCATTTTGTTGGCTCTTATGCATGACTTTATTTCCTGACTACTGTAGGGAAGTTCAAACTTCCAGGAATCAAATCTGCTGAATAATAGAAAAATTAACAGATATGGCATACAATTTCACTAACAAAGCAGAGCATTGTGGTATATACCTGTAATCCCAGCTGCTGGTTGGGGGATACGGGGGCCTAAAACAAGAGAATCTTGAGTGTGAGGCCAGCCTAAGCAACACAACCAGACTCAGGCTCAAACAAAGCAAAATACACTAACACGTACATACACACAAGCACTGTATAAAATACGAAACTCAGGGAGGAGCCCAAAGGCTGCTCAGATCTCCATGGATATACTATTAATCTCTAGGCTGCCTTGCTATCCTCAGGCTTCCCGTCCGCTCTCACTGCCTGCTTAAAAATGCATGTGCATTACATCATTCACGTGGCGTAGTGATTTCCGTTTCCCTGCCTGAAACCTGACCGATGCAAAGATCTCAAAGCTATAATCACAGTGTTTATACGAGCCGAATTCTACATGACTGATACAGCAAAGACTGGGTGGGGCATTCTGTGAAGTGCTCCTATGTTTAAAAAGGGCTTTGGAAAAGCTCTTGCCTCTCCTGACTTCTTATCACCAAGCCTCTCCAAAGTGCCTCTGTTCTACTGCCTTTCTTGGCTATCGACTGCTGTGCAGAGTTCACTCTTTTGAAAGCATGCCCTGCTATGAGCTCAGATTTTCCTACAGTGGGAGGCAGCTGAGCATGGCTCAGCTATATCCTGAGCTCAGGGCATAAAGCTACAAGGGGTCAGCTGGATGCCATGCTCATTTAGAGGCCTGAATGAGGGGAAACCAGCTCTTACTTCTGAGCTCTTTCAGTGTTGACAAGACCTGTCCCTTGAGGCTAAGGCACCAAGGGACATTTATCTGCTGGCATTTGGGGCCCCTGTCACCTTGAGGAAGCCACCTGTGGTCCCTTGTTTTACAGCTCTCCCACAACACAGCATCTTCAAAGCCATCCAGAAAGTCTTTCTGTCCAGTTAAAACAGTCTGTTATAACAAAACCTGATCGACAGGGTGACATCTGATCACATTTGCCGCTGTCTTACAGTTTAGAAGGCAGTCACAGATTCTCCCAGCACCCAGGGAAGAAGATTGTACAAAGGGCACGGCTCACTTGGATTGATCTTTCATGTCTACCACACTGCTTCCAGGTTGATCAGATGGCCCGAACGCACAAAGCAGCAGCTCTAAGTACAGCTGATTCTTTTCAAGATAGTCTGGGTGTGGTAGATTAGATTTTAGAAACAAGAAATGCAAAGAGTCTAGCTAGTTTCTGATAGGAGTATTAATAGGATGTTCCAGGCTGAGGCAGGATTGAGACTCATAGGAACTTTGAGCATTCATGGAAAGAGCTCTCCCTTGAAGGTGTAGTTGGTCAGAAGCAAGAGAACTGCACACGAAGGGCCTAGAAAAGACCAGGAGGGCCGAAAGGATGCACAAGGCACCAAGTATGCACGCTGAATGTTTAAAAGTATCCTAGTTTTCTAACATGAGGTCTTTGATCCTCACCCTCCTCCCCACTTCACCATCCTGATTCCAAAAGAGCCCTCTGCCCGGGGAAGGTGGAGATAGAAGAGGACGTTAAACAGCCATTACTTGCTTCAACCCCTCTGCAGCAGTATGGTCGGGGCAGAGACCACGTTAGGTTTCTTCTCTCCAGGGCTCTGAAGGGCCTTGTTAAACTCCCTAGCTGCTGCATCCAAGTTCTCCTTCTCTGTCCCCTTTGAAGTACCTGGCTGGGGACTCTGAAACTGTGTGGACCAGTTAAATTCCACAGCACCAGGAGGTCCTTAATTCCACCTCAGCTGCACTTCTGCTTGAGCCTCTTCAACAGACCCCCACCCCCACCCAGGGAGTTTTACTCTTTGTAGTTTCAGCTTTCCAATAGAGATGAAACCTCCAATTTGCGTCTCCATCCTTGGATGGAGATAAAGGATGAAAGAACTTACTTCCACTTTCAGCCCCGCCCCTTCCCATCAGTGGCCTAGCCAAGGTCAAGTTCTAGTTTTATCCTACTGTCCTTTCATGTTTCTCTAATGTCTCGTCTATGAAACAGGAGCCAATGAAGTCTTCCTTGAAATAAGTCAGCGACTAACACAGACTCATGATAGCCTGATCATTCTTTTCATCAACAAACTCCTGGTTGGTTTTGCTTGTGCGTTTTGTTTTGAGAAAAAGCCACACCACATAGCCCAATCTGACTCCAGACTCCTGCCTGTCCCTTGTAGGTATCAGGATTATATGAGTGTGCCATTGTACCTGGCTTAGTATGTCTACTTTTCCAACCGTCCATCAATCAGCCTCCCCTGTCTCCCAGCTTCCCACAGAAGCCTAAGCCCATTATGGTCAGCTTGGCTGTTCATTGCCTCCTTTCACAAAAGATTCCCACTGCCCCTCTCTCACTTTGGACTGAGAAATTGCAAAGTAGGGTGATGGGAGAGAACAGGCTTAAGGATCAGAGTGCCTGGGTTCAAACCCAGCTAGCTCTATGTCTTACTGGCTATCTGACTGTGTTAGTTCTGGTTCTCATTGCTAGGATTGAACGTGACAAAAGCAGCTTCAGGGATGAATATTTTATTCTGGCCTACAGTGTGAGGGGGTACAGTTTATCATGAGAGGGAGAGAATGGCAGTGGGAAGGCAAGGTGGCTGGTCACACTGCATCCTCACCCAGGAAGCATAGAGGGTGAACCCCGGTTCCCACCTTGCCTTTTCCTTTTTATTCAGTCTGAGGTCCCAGGCCACAGAATGGTGCTGCCCATATTTTGAGCGGACCTCCCCGTCTTGGTTTAAGCCAGTCTGGAAACTCCCTCTAGGACGTGCCCTGAGATTTGTCTCCCAGGTGATCACAGACCCTGTCAAGTTGACAATCAGTATCAGCCATCATGTGACACCGGGCAAATTGCTGCTTTCTGTGTCTCAGCATCATCAGCTGCAAAATGGAGGAACTAGGGTTGTTTTAAAGAGTGAGTACACCCTCACACACACACACACACACACCATACCACACACACACACACCATACCACACACATATCACACAAGCACACACCATACACACACACACACACCATACACATACACACACATCAACAAAGCACACACCATACGCACAGACTACAACTCACACACACACACACATAAACACACACAGAGAATGTGCTTACAGCATTCTTGGCAATGATGCCTCGAAGTCAGAAAAACAGATGTTGGGGAATTGTTCACCAATTTCACTGCTATAGCTTAGGCATGACACCATACCTCATCGAATAGGATTAGGAGTTACTCGTTTGACCACTGTTTTACATTTTTATAATGTATATTACTGTAAATTATTGAGATGTTAGAAAACAATCTGTTTCCAAAAATCTTTTTTTCCATTTTTCTTCCTAGCCAAATTCTATCACACCCTTCAAGAACCAGGTGAAGTATGACCTTTTTGAAGCTCTTTTCTGTCACTTTGGCCAACACCAAAGTCTCCTTCCTGAGAAATGTTTGTACAGTCAAGTCCACGCTGTATAAGTTGCTCCTGTAGGTTAGCATGTGCGACTGGAGTCTACAGATGTCTCCCCCTATAAATTCTTCTACTTCTCGGGCTGAGTCTGGCCAGGGAGAGAGCCACAGCACACCACTGGCGGGTGGAGCCCCCGCTGCTCTCGTTACTGACAGAGCTGAAGTGCTGGCCTCTTACAGAGTGAGGGATAAACCCCATCATGGAAGCGGCTTTGCCTTCTCTTCACAGGATGCGTTCAACGTCTGTCCATTGTGAGTAAGTCACCCTGCTTCTCTGGGAAGAACAGGACAGGGAGAGGAAAAGCCAGAGGACTGTATGGAAAAGTTCTCCCCCTAAAAACCAGTACAAAAAACAAAAAACAAACAAAAAAAAAAAACAGTACAGAGAGTGAGGGCCCGTTTCCGAGTGGGCTGGTCCCCACATGGACTATGGCCTCTTGAATCTCTAGTACACAGAAGGGCTGTAATGGTTGCTCGATGATACACCCCTGTTGTAATCACCCTGTGCGGGATGCATCCTGGGAATCCGCTGGCATCAGCACTGCTGTGTTCTGCTGAAGAACAGGGCCCCTGCTGTCAATAAATGCTACCGCAGAAACCCAAGCCCAGTCTGGGCTCAGGGTGTCTGCCTTTGGGCACCTATACGCTGTCCCTGCTGAGTTTTGAGCACGGGTGCGAACCAGCCCTGATAACACCCAGTTAAGGGGTGTTCTGAGTGACATCTGGAGACAGTGTCGTTAGAGACGGTCCCATGACAAGCTCCCTTTGGACAGAACGGGCAGGGGCTTGGTGTGTAAACCAGGAAGGCCTTAAATTCTCAGTCCTCCTGCCTCAGTCTCCCCTATGCCAGGATTACAGGAATTCATCATTACGCCGGATAGCCCACATCTCAGAGATAATCAGAGATCCTGTGAGCGAGCAGTTGGGTAGGACGACACGTAGACGGAAAGAGGTACTTCTGTCTCCCTTACGGTGACCTGAAACCTTTCTCAAGTAGTGAAGATTGATCCTAGAGCCTCATACATGCCAGGGAAGTGCTGTACTAATCAATAATAACTCTGCCCCATCTTCACTTTTTATCTTGAGAGACTCTAAGTTGCCCAGGGTGGCCTTAAACTTAGCATTCACATGTCTCAGCGTCCAGAGTAGTTGGGAACCACAATCAGGCACAGCTGAAGTGATTTTACTGTGTAAAACCCAATAATTTTCAAAAAAATGATCGCAACAGATCATGTTTTATTTGGCAAAAAAAGTGTGTGTGTCTTATTCTTACATCATTCATGTAAATGCTTATCTAATGAAAGGATAAGAAAGCTTTCGTGTACTCCATTGTTTTATGAGATAATACAAAGGTATTAAAACACTGCCTAGGTATTAACATTTGGTTTCATAACTTTATATTGCATTTCTGTGATTAATTTTAGTCTAAATTCCAGACAGGAAATTGTAAAAAGAAATCTCTCTTAAGTTGTTTTATCTGTTGTCCACTAGAGGGTACTATATCTTCTTTTTATCTTTTAACCAAGCCTATTTCCAAAGGGTCTGTCAGGGAGGCTGTTTCTCCCTCTCTCAGGCTCATCATCCTGAAAGCATCTAAAGTTGAAGGTTTCTAATTGCTCCCATGGGTGTTCTGTATTTGAGGTGACTGTCACTGGCTCTGGAGCTAACTGTGGGTCAGGTTCTTATTCAGTGACCTACTCTCAGTTCACAGGTGAGGGAGGCATAGCTCAGGAAAATGTACCTTCCCGGCACATCACAGCCACCAGATCAGACCGTGAGGCTAGATCGGGATTCGGAGAGAATAGGGCTGATCTTAATGATGCCAGTTCACTGATTTCCTGACTCAAGAAATGCCTCGTGGGGGTTTTGTTCCTTCATAGGACAATTGAAGGCCCAGTTTGATGATGGAAGGTCAAAGGGACTCAAAGATAAATAATAACAGCAGCACTAAATGAAATTTGTAGCTAAACAGATTCTAGAAAATCAGCTGTCTAGAATTGTCCTCTAACCTAATTTGTCCGTATTGTTTTACTTGAATGTAATTGGTGCGATCATTTAAGGGCCAGTATGAAAAAACGGCTTACTTGATACAAATCTGTGTTTCTAACTTAGACTGTAACTAGCAATTTTCCTTTGATTACTAAGATATAAGCGGATCTGCTTAGGAAACTGGCTTTTTTACATGCAGCATCTCAGGGTCTTGGTAGCATGACTTCTGTCATGAAGTTGTAATATAACAATGTCCCATTTTCCCACGGACATGGCTGCGTTTGGCACCAACATGCATTCAATTTATCCCACATGCTAAAAAAAATAACCCCCTGGAAACTGATTGGTCACGCACTGCATGCCACCAAGTTTTAGTGAATTTCCTTTCCAGTGCTGTTCTCTGTCTGAACCTGCTTACTAAGATCCAAACGAGCTTAGAGTAATCATTACAATCCTGTACTTCCCAGGGAAGCTCTGTTTAATGCCTTGCTGATATTTTCACAAGAAGATGGCAAGTGAAACATCACCAGTTACAGAGAGAAAAGGCATCCAGGTTCACCCTCCGTGAAACACACTCTATCCACCTCCCAAACCCTACTTAAATATTAATCTTGAAAGCAATGATAAAACAGCAAGATGGTTGTTTCATACACAGGACAAGAACTACCTCCTACCTCCAACCTGCAGGCAATTTCCTTATCAATGCTAGGAAAGGTGAATGCAGGGAGCTATTCTTTCTCTCTCAGACTCCGAGAAGGTGAAAGTACATGAAAATTCATACAGCCCGAATACATTTACACTCGTTTCAGCTGAGTCAGACTTGGGACACTTTCTGTCTAGAAGTTGTCATCAATTATTTTTATTTCTCTTCTCCTCCGGGATCTTGGGAGCAGCTGTTGTTCTTCAAAAAGAGCCTGCTAATGAAGATTTCGCTTTTTAATTGTGAGTTGACTCTAAACACAATTAAGTTAGCTAATTCCATTAATACAAAAGCCTCTGTGAGGGCAAGAACACACAAGAATTCTAGCATTTGCCATTAGAACGGCCCACTGTCATGCAGAAAAGTTAGCCCAGGGTGTAAGAGGTAAAACAAAACAAAACAAAACAAAAAAAAAAAAACCTGTACACTCAGAAGGCTGATGGAGCTGTGGGTCCTTACCTGGCTTTGTAAGGTCATAGGGCCCTCTCCTGGAAAGCCCGTGTCTCTGCAAGCTTTCATTCTGATAAGGTTATATGACTGGAAGTAGCAGTTACTCTGGGGAACTCTAATGTCTAAAACCTCAAACAAAATGATCACAAGTATGCAGGGAAGACAATATTTTACATGTTTTTCAGTTTAAATTAACACGATGCAGATTACCAGGAAAAAAGAAGAGCACACATAGACTAACTGTACATATTGTCAGAGTCCTCCTAAGCCAATGCAGACCCAGAGACAGAATGAATTCTGTCCTGAGTAGGATGGAGACTAGTACATAAAAGCAGAAAAAGGCAAAGTGGCTTGAGCAAGGCTGGGGAACTGGACGAGGAAGTAAGTCAGCTGACAAGTGACCGTAGCAGCTTTGCTTGTGTTGATTCACCGGCTCTGCCTCCCCTCCAAAACAGACACTTTCCTTCTGGGGCGAGGAGAGCATCTTTGCTGTGTGGATGTCACTCCCTGCTTTTCCAAATAGACAGGACCAGGGAGATGGTCCAGTGGGTAAAGCACTTGCTGGGCAAGCGTGAGGACCAGAGTTCAAATCCCCAAGAACTCAATAATGCTTGGCACTGTAGTGCTCGCCTGTAATGCCAGTGCTCCTGTGGCAATACGCAAGGTGGAGACAGGAGGAACCTGGGAATCTCAGGGGCCAGTGAGCGTGGGTGTGCAACATGAGGCGACTAAGAGACCCTGTCTCAAACAAGGGGAGAGGCAAGGACAGCACCCAAAGTTATTCTCTGAAACACGTATGTGTGAGAGAGAGAGAGAGAAACAGAAACAGAGATAGAGACAGAGAGAGACAGACAGGCAGAAACACACACAAAGAGAGACACAGAGAGGTCAGTTTCTGTTATCTGTTGTTTTTCAAGTGTCCTTAGTTCAAAATGACATGTTTTAGGATAATATATTCTTGACTCATTCAAATGGAATAAGTATGAAGGAATGAAATATTTTTTTTCCTTTGGAATACCCATAGCTTCACATGCAATTGTGATAAGAATACATAGAAATCCCCCTTTCCCTTTCACCCACTTGTCCCACGGATAGTGTCATGCAATGTAATGATACAATACTGCATCTGGAATACCAACTTTGATCCAGTCAATAAATACAGATATTCTGGAAACCATGCTGAATCATCCCAGAGGTCTTTAGTGAGGACCAAGTGTCAACAAGAACACTTACAGGCAAAGACAGTAGGAGTTTTTCCAGCACTATCCTTACAATTCAGCACTATGCCCAAGCAATCAGGCTGAAGTTGGGATTGCTGGGAGGGAGTTCACCTGTGGGCATAGCCTCACTCTTACCTGGGGAACAGCTTTCATTCTCACCCTCCTATACCCTACCTTCAGTCTCAGGAGGCTAGCCTGTAAGGATGCCATCAACTTCAGTTCTATTATATCCTTCTCTGAAGGCCATGGCTTCCTCAAGGACATCCTGCAACCGGTGACTGTCCAGTGAATCTGACAGCAGGACCTGACGCACTCAGACAACAAGGGTCAGCTTTTACTCATTATCATATGTCACATAACAAATTACAACAGAAAACAACAATCATATTAACCCCCAGTGTCTTGGGTCAGGCTCTGTCTTGGGGCTTCTTATACCACAGTGAGGCTGTCAGACACGGTGGCTGAGTGCTCAGACATGGTGAGTGCTCAGACAGTAAGTGTTCAGACAGTGAGTGTTCAGAACAGTTGCTGAATGAAAGCAAAAGAGATTTTTTTTTTGTCTGTCTTTCTACATAGCCTCTTATGAGTCTCTTGAATTCTGATCCCTTCATTTCTAAATAATACCTCAGTTCCAGGATTTGCACTAGAATGAGTTATGATAGTTTGTGGGATTTTCAGAGTGGTCTTAGCTGTCCTGTCAACTAGCCTTTGGGTGCTTCTGGAGCAGGAATTCCCCCACCCCCACCCCTGGGGAAAGTAAAGAGACAGCTGACGTGCTGTCTGTGCGACTTCTAGAAATAAAGTGAATATGTAGTCATCCATTTCTATCTTAGCAGAGATTCACTGGATCACATTCTTAAAACATCTTTAACAGGGATACTGGCATGCTCAAAGACCATCTGAAGAGTGCTCTTTTGCTGGAACGGGGTGGGGGGAGCCGGGGGGTGGGAAGTCTGTGATTTTAGTCTAGGCTGATACCGCCTCACTTCTATGGTAAGTTTTAGGCAAGAACACAGGCTAGAAAAATCCCTCAGCCCTGGGCTTCAAGGCGGTAGGAGGCTTCCCAGAAGTCCTGCTGTCACTTCTTCAAAGTCTCCTCCCATTCTGTCAGTTATTCTGCAGTAGATCATCCCATTCATGCGATGATTTTACCCAATTCAAACCCTTCCATTCTAAAGCAGTTTCTAAATTCTGTTTCCCGTCCCTCCCCCCAACGTGGAGCCTACACACACACTGAAAGGCATGTGGCTCTGATGATTTATTTGGTTTTTTAACACTTACTTAATGCTTACAGTAAAGTCTCTTTCACTCACTCTCTTTGTCTCTTGGCTTCCTCAGTAGTTAGAATCTTGCTAGTCATTGATTATGACCCCATTTGATCTACTTGAATTGTCGTTCCCCTCCAGCCATTGCTAATTAGGAAGCAATAGGAGTGCAGCAAGCAGCTGCTGACTGTGGGCGCTGTTCCCTCCATATTAGAACCAGTAGAATTAACTCCCCAGGTTATGTGTTAGAGTGAGTGACCCACCATTCTCACTGGCCAGAGACATGGACCTCTGTATATGGGCTGCTAGCATAGCATTGTTGGCCACTAATGGCAGTTGTCTGGATAAGGGGGAACTTCAGAAAACCAAAGAAGGGAATGTTGGATAGAAAGAGAAGAAAAGGGAAACAGATTGGCAAAAACACAGGATAAAAGGAGTCATTCATAGATGAAGAAAATACCAGAACAAAAATCCAAGTAAGGGAAGACAGACCCTGGACAAATGAAGCTTTTGACCTAGTTTAAGATATCTTGGGCAGAGTAAAGGATTGAGGGTGAACAGAAGGAGAAGAAGCACGTGTGTCGAGCTGATGGTAAGCGTGCAGTGGAGCAGCCGTAAACATACCCTTCTACGGGAGGTTATTTCTTTTCTCTTCGGGAGTTGCTTCTCTTTCCTGGAGTATATAGAAAGCATTGCCTTGTATAACGTTTGGAGAAGAGAAGGACAGCAATAAATCAGTGAAAAGTAATTGCTAATGTTGAAGTACTGTTCTTCCCCTTAGCCCTTAAGTAGACCTCTGTCATCTCTGGAGGATCGCTAGGCCAGCCTGTGTTCACTCTTGCTCTCTGGAGTAGCTATAAGCCGTCATACCCAGTTAACCTATAGCTAATGACGTACAGAGTGAATAACTTACAGAGTGCAGTTCAGGCGATACCCGGTGACTGTCACCCAGGCTTTACTCGTTTCTCCCTCTTCCTCTCTACATGTCTTCAAGGAAGGATATAAATTATTCTTTGTTCTGCAAAAGAGCAGCAGAGTAGCCTTTTTCAATCTGTACGGCTGTAACGTAAGTAGGTTTGAAGATGGTTGGTCCCCTCAGACACTCATGCTGAAGTTTGCTTGCCTTTGTGGTGGCATTGGAAGGTGGGATGTTTAAGAGCTGACTGAGTCCTTAGGAGGGATTGATGACGTCATGGTGGGACTGGGTCCCAAGGAACTAGATTAGCAACCATAGGGATAGGTCGTTACAGCATGACCATGTCCATTTCCCCAGTCCTCATGCTCTTGCTCTTTCACTTGCTTACTCTTCTACTTTTCAAGATGAATCAAAGCAGCAGAAGCTCCTCACTAGCATGCTCCTTGGACTAACCAGTTTTGAGAAACATAAGCCAGAAATAAGCTTCTCTCTGTTGTTAATCACCCAGTCTTAAGGACTCTGTCAGAGCAACAGAAAACAGGCTAAGACAGACTGTAAGTATGATGGCTGTGTTCCATATTTCTAGAACACGGGCTTCACACTGCCATGGCCAGTTGGTCCACTATGTCCTCCTGGCCTAGGACCCTTCCTGATAGCCACCGTCTTTTGAGAAAGGAGGTGTCATTCCCTCTGTAGACACTATTACTGCCAAAGGCTGGCATTCTTTATCAATCTTTTTTTCCACCATTGGAGCCACAGCTTCTCTTATTTTAATTTTTTCCTGTCATCTTCCACAAATGCCACCGCACTTTGGTCTTCTGCTTGTCACACAGTCCCCTTCTCAATGGGACATGAGCATTTTAAGGACCTTTGGCTGAGCGTTGTAGAATGCTTAATAATCCTGGCTCCCACATGCAAAAGACCAAGAGGCCAGTGGCAGTCCCTGATGGAGAACTCTTCCAAAGCTTGTCCTATTGTAAATACCATGGGGACATCAATCAAATATGGATTCGAGGGCTTCCCACCTCTGCTAGAACCAGAGTCTATTTATTGGACCTGAAAAGCTCCATACATCGAATATTCCATGCCTGAATTGTTTGAATACAGGTAACAAAATGTCCTGGGGATAGGACCTAGTTCCATGAAATTAACTTACATTTTATATATACCTTATACACAGAGCACAAAAGTAATTTTATGTGCTATTTTCAGTGTGCCAACATTCTGACAGCAACTGTCACATCTGGACAGTCGTAAAATTTTCCACTTGTGATGCCATGCCAGCACTCCAAAGCGTTCAGTTTTATTGCAGTTCAAAATACCGGAGCTCAACACAAGCCCGAGGGACTGTTTCAACAAGGAAAAATAGAGAGCAGGAAAACTCTCTCCCCCTCTCTCTAATTTGTCAGCTGCTCGCTATCATCTAGAGGTTTGCAACCGTCTGAGGTCCCAGTGGCAGGCAAGAAAATGGAAGGATAATTTGTGGAGCAAGAGGAGACTGACAAGTGGACCAAACAGATTTGCTCAGCTTTGATTCTAACTGAAAATGTTCTGTGTGGAAATACTGTTTTCAAAGAGTGAGCATGATTTACATAATCCTGTACCCTTGGTACCCAAAAGAATGATCTGCACTTAGTTTCTTGTTATTGGAATGTATCTCGTCTCCCTAAAGCTGCACTTCTGAAGAAACCTACAAAGCATATTTCATAGGGCAGTGTGTAGCGTTTTTAAAACTGCACTTCAGCAAACAAAATAACTTAAAAATAGGATCATAAAAAGTTTAGAAATAAAAAAACTCACCTATGAGAGCAGTCTCCTTCAACTTATATTTTAGGCTTTGGATAGAGCGGGGATGCTTTGTTAATCTATATAGAAAACTCATCTATGAAAATACACTCGAAGAACATTTGTGCTGCAGAAAACGATGGGTCATATTTCTTGAACTCACCCTTTGTGTTTTCGGCCAAGGACTTGACACCTTGTATGAAGACCAAATATGCCATTTTGTGTTACACAAGAAACTAGTATCTCATTCAATAGCAACAGAAAATTTAAGGCACATTGAGTTTTCTGGAGCTTTTGAAATGTTATTTTGAGAAATGGAGGATGTTGGCCTTGGAAGGAAAACACAGGAGCACAGAGAAACTTGACCCTGTAAGGACCAGTGTTAAGAGGGACAGGAGATGCCAGCCAGCATGAAAAACAGAACGGCATGCTGCAGTGTCACAGGTGCCACGGTGGACACTCCGTCTGTCAGAGCCACAGAGGCACAAAAGGGCCACTCCATCTCAGGGTGCTGGTCCAAGACAAGCCCACGGCAGTCTGTTGGAGGAGAGGGCAGATAACTGCTTCTCTTGAGGAGCTGGAGTCTAAGAGCCTTTTTTGCATCATTAATCCACCTCTCTTCTTGACTGCATTGGAAATCATGAGAGCTGGAGTTATGTCAGTATTTCCAAAGCTCTTTTATGCTCTGTCTCTTGTGTCTGGAGATGGTTGTGAATCTGCCAGATTTTCTTCAAGTGTGAGTGTGGTTACAAAAAAAGAAAGAGAAAGAGAGAGAGAGAGAGAGAGAGAGAGAGAGAGAGAAAGAAAAAAAGAAAGAAAGAAAGAAAGAAAGAAAGAAAGAAAGAAAGAAAGAAA
>NW_026587216.1:4459243-4468192 GCF_907164565.1 Psammomys obesus
AAAGAAAGAAAGAAAGAAAGAAAGAAAGAAAGAAAGAAAGAAAGAAAACAAAAACAGTATACAATTTTTTCCCGAAGACCTGCTCTAGAAATGAGGTAGGGGAGTTTGCAAACTCCGGGGGAGGGAAAAGAGAAGTCTTAAACGTCGTAAAGTCATTTCTGCACGCTATTTTAAGAGGTGCCAACTGAGAAGAGAAGGGGAAAGCGCTACTTTTAGCCATAGCTGCCTCTGCAGTGCACAGAGCCTTTGCGAGGAGGGAAGACTCCTCACAGCTTGACTCAGCGCGAGCCTCCACTTCTATTCCGTGAGTTGCTACCTCTCACAGGACAGTGCAGCCCTCGGGAAGAGCCTGTGCTGCTCTGTGACACTCAGCAAGGGTACATCAAACAGAAGAAGACAAAAATGAAAGACATAGACGGCTTCAAAACCCACATAAGCAGCTCTGTAGACCCAAACTAGACAGAAGCAGAAAGCCGTGGGTGGGCCTGGTACTGCAGTTTAGAACTGGAACATTCGCAGAGGGCCCTGTGTTACTAGGAGTGTGGCCCCCAGGCTGGGATGTGTTAGAAAGTGATGGACGAAAAGCTTAAGAAGTGGGGGAGGTTGTCAGTCACTGCGGGAATTCCTTGGAGAAGACAGCGAAACACCGTTTGTTTCTCTTTCTCCGTCATGCCTGCCTATGAGGCCAACAGTTTGCTTCACTGCGCGTGGGAGCCATGCTTTGTACCCCAGGCCCAAGGTAATGGCGCCTACCAGCTGTAGAGTGAAACCTTCAGAACTGTGAGCCGGAATTAATCTTAATCGCTTTTAAAATTGATTTTCTCGGGCCTTTCGTTACTGTAAACGAAATCCTAACACAACGGAAATGGTCGGTGTCAAAAGGGAGTTTGGATTTTGCCTATTAAAGAAATGCAAAATTCCAGGGACTGGACTCAGGCTTCCAGGTGCGAGGAGCCCTTCCTGCTCAGGGGAGGAAACACATCCTTCCCTCCAGGTTCTCTAAGAAGAAAAAAGAGGCATTGGGCTCCACGCCTGCATGACGGCAGCATCTTTGATGCTGGCAAAGTCACTTCAAGGTAGGATTTCTACAACCCCTATGTGAAAAACCGGGGCACAAGCAATGAAGTTCAGCCTCCGTGAGGAAAAGCTACTTTGCAGTTCAAGAGGAGACATCAACTATCCTGTTACACAAAACAAGCTCGAACCCCACATTTCCTAAACACTCAGAGAAAGTTAATGCTGAGCAAATCAGAAACATCCAAAGGAGGATATCTAATATTTAATTCTGATAAGTAAATAGATTAAGCTCAAATACTATAAAACAGATTATCAGGTTACATTTTTTTAAGTCTATCATATGCTGCTGCTTCTGAGACACTCTTCAAAGAAAACCACCAGGCTGAGATCCTCAGCAACACAGTCCCTGCTTGGTGTGTGGGCCTTGGGTCCAGTCACCAGCAGTGAACAAACAAACAAACAAACAAACAATCAAATAGACTGAAAATACTAAAAAAAACAAACTATCACACTGAACCTATAGAAAAAAAAAGATACAGTGGCAATAACATACTAGAAAGTGATATTTCACTTAAAATAGGTTAAGGGTAAAGGCTTCCAAAAGGAAGCGGGCGTCTATAATAATTTACAGTTACACACATTTGTGGCTACGAGTTCCATAAATTTATGAAACACAACAACACAACCTGAAAATATATGGAAAGAAGTTGGAGCTTTTTTTTTTTTTTTAAGCGAGAAAACTGCCTTTCCATGTTGGCTTTAATATGCCAGTCTATGTTTCTACTGACCACCAAGAAAGAAAAAAAAAAAAAGACAGGAAGAACACAGAGCGCTTGATCACCGAGAGCGGCGCCACGGGGACCGCTGTGCGTCACCACACTGGCCGCCCTTGTGCTGGTCCTTCAGGCTGGAAAGCGTCCGTGAGCGGGGCTGTATTGGTGTGCACAGTCCACTAAGCAGCACAGGAAGTGTAACCGTCGGTCACGTGGAACCTTGTATTCTTCAGGTGTAGAATACTGTGCCTGTCATTTTGTGGGCACCCACTGGCTAAAACAAAGACGTTCTGTCCATACGCAGAATGTGAGAACCCAGCTGGTGTTTCGGTGGGAGTCTGAGTATGTCAGGAGTCCCTATCCGAAAAAGGAAAAGCAAGACAAAGTATAACTCTTAAACTCTTTTTTTGTTTGTTTGTTTGTTTGTTTGTTTCTTTGGTTTTTGGAAATAGGGTTTCCCTGTATAGCCTTGAGTGTCCTAGACTCACTTTGTAGACTAGGCTGGCCTCAAACTCACAGAGATCTGCCTGCTGGGATCTGAGTGCTGGGATCACAGGCATGCACAGCCTCGCCCAGCTTCTTAATAAACTCTTAATACAGCAAGTCAATATTTTAATTCTTCTCTCCACCTTATTATTTAGTAGCAGCAACTGTGCAGATTACAGGAATTCATCTCTGGAACAAGAGGTTGTGTCTATAACAGACTCTTAAGACTAACATATAAGGAGGAAAGCATTAAAACTCCCGACCGAGGTCATTTTTCTTCCTCACATCCAAAAGTTTTCTAGGAAGGGTCACGGGCCAACGAGTGTTGTGTAGCTATTTGCTGAAAACATCCTTGTGAAGCAAGAGGGTCATTCTTCTCAGGCTAATAAGTGTAGCAGAAAATGCTAAAGGGATGGCTGCAGCTTGTAACCTCAGCACTTGAGCATCTGAAGCTGTAAAATTGCTGCAAGTTGGAGGCCAGCCTGGGCTACTGCAACATTGACTGAAAAATCCAGAGAGAGAGAGAGAGAGAGAGAGAAAGGGAGAGTAAAAGACATTAGCCCAGGTACGTTCATGTAGAGAAAACAAGGGAAACTCAACCAGAAAACAACAACAAGAAACTAAGCAACAACAACAACAAAAACTTAGGAGGTGACTTTGAGAACTGTTCTTGTGCCCCGTAAGTACTGAATTGCCAATATGATCAGCACACTGGAAGCTAACAGTAAGCTTGGACTAGCTGGATGTCTTTGAGCATGTGTGAACAAGGGATTTCATGCATGCTTCTTAGTACTCTGCTGTAATGGCAGAAGGTAGTGAGGAGAACCAGCTGGGCGTGTGCTCTTTCTTTTGTTTTGCTGTCCACACAACGTTTCCAGTGTTGTCTTCACCTTAGAGGGCAAGCAGGGAATGATGAGGTCAAGGGCAGATTGAGACCTGGATGTGGTTCAGACCCTGGTTGGTGAGCGTGAAACTAACTCTTCCAAAAGTCAGTGACTTCTAGACTTCCAGGATGAGAGGCAGACAGTTTAAACACATGTGGAGACAGACCAACTTTTATTTACAAACTACAGGGAAACAAAAACATTGGAGAGGTGTGAGAAGATTCTATTTGTACCAGAGGTTAAATTTTCAATTTAATAAAGGGGGACATGGGGAGCTGACAAAATTTGAAGGCAGCGTTAAGATGGTGGTCAACAGATGTCAGAGGTTGTCACATCTGCCTTCCCTTTGCTTCCCGCAGCTCTAGGTTTGCAAGTGCACCGCAAGGAAACCTTTCTAAAGGTGTCACCTTCCTCTCAGACCACACAGCTGCCACTTTTGCCTCATGAGAAGCACGAGGTGTAAATACAACCTTCGGCTCCTGCTCCTCCTCTTCTTCCCCTTCCTTTTCCTTCTTCTTGTCACATAAAATGCCAAGCAGACCAGGTTCCAACCAGAAACGGAATTCTGTTTCTCAAGGAACGTCAACGAGAGAGCTCTGTCTATGAAAGAGCTGGCAGAAACAGGGGATTAAGAAGGGTCAAGAAGGTGAGAAGGCCACACCTTTGAGTTGAAAGCGCCAGTTTTATTACTCCAGAGTCCCGTAAGAACCGAGGAGTCTGTCTGCTGAGGGATGCTGGCCCTGGCTAGCCTCGGGTCTGCTGCACTGTTGAAATAAGCAGAAAACAAGCCCTGGGCCGTCCCTCCCATGAGCTGCATTTCCTGTGTCCCGGACCGAGTGCTTCTCATTGCAGGAAACCAACTGGGAACCAGAACTGTAGAGCCTGTGTCAGAGAGCAGCTGGGAAGAACAGAGAAAGTTTGAGCTGATAGCAGCAGAGACAGTGACCATTGCGATCAGGATGTCCGAGTTCATGCAAGGATAATTGTAACTTTGCCAAAAGCAGTATGGAGACATGTTCTGGATAGTGTTTGAAAACCTAAAATGGTCATGTCTGCCTTTGAATTTTATCTTAGGAAAAAAAAAAAAAAAAGTCCTAACTGGAGATGTGCTGAATTTTCATTTTTGAAGGAATAAAAAATTCTCATGGGAAGAAGGAAGCTGTTATCTAGAGAAAGGTCAAGACCAAATGAGGGCTATTTGTTTCTCCAAACACTGTTGGTTATGTAATTACTCTGATGGCAACAACATTTGATGGGAATGGCCTGCACTCCCCCCCCCCCATCCCGTCAGCAGATAAGGTATCACTCACACCTGTTAGCTCTGTTGTGGGGCAAGGCTGATCTATGCGACTCAGTTTCTCAAAAACGTCTCACCCCAGACTTCCGACCCCAAATGTCAGCTATAGACGTGAACTTCATATAAACAAGCAACTTGAAAATCCTTTCATGGTTATTAAAAAGTAGCAAATGAGCGGAGCGTGGTGGCACACACCTTTAATCCCAGAACTTGGAAGGCAGAGGCAGGCGGATCTCTGAGTTCGAGGCCAGCCCGGTCTACAGGATGAGTTTCAGGAGAGCCAAGGCTAGGCAGAGAAACCCTGTCTTGAAAAACAAAACACACAGACAAAATAAGTAGCAAATGTCATTCTCAGATTTTGTTTGGTTTCTGATTTCTCACTCACTTCACATCTTCCCTGCTTTAACTTGGATACAGGGAAGGCAAGACAGAGGAGCACAGCGACTGTCACCTCTGCATCGGCACAGGTGCGAGCCACGCCCTGAGTCCCTCTTCTATTCTTAGCACTGTCTTGGGGCTCCTTGTCAGCTCACAGCCAGCGCCTAGTAAAGCGAAAGCAGTCACTTCCTCCAAAGGAGTATCCAGAGCGTACAGAAGGAGATAGCAAATATCCTAAATGCCTGTGAGCAGCTGCTGGAGGCAGACCTCCCAAAGCTGGAATCCTTAATCTACCCGCTCAGTCTGGAGCCGGAGCGGCAGGCTGGGAGAACGCAGGCGCTCACTGAGCTGTGCCGAGCATGTGAACTCCTAGGGCCATGAGCTCAGGTGTCCTCACTGCCGTCCAAGCTATTTAAAACTTCTGACCAGCAGAGACGGCAGATGCGTGCCACTCGCCGTTCCTCTCCAAAAGAGCAAGGATTAAGTCTTACCGGATTCAGCAATTCAATGTTTTCGTTTTCTACAGCTAATTTATTAGACTATATACACTATGGGTTAAGAAATAGGACACGAAACAAGTATTATACACTAAGATAAAACTCCTGTTAGGGTTCAGGGTTTAGCTTTGGAAAAAAAAAAAAAACCTGAGTGAGGGTCTATTTCTTAAAACTAAGATACCTGGAAATTCCCACTGGTGTTTAGGGAGCAACAACTGTCGCGTGACTCCTAATTATATTCAGACCCGGTTCCCAAGCTCCACATTCTTGAATTACATACAATACACAGAAGTAAACACTCTTCTTCGAGGAGCCCCCAACTCTTTCTAGCGGTGCAGGAACCTGAGGGTGAGCACTCTCTCTTTACTGAACTTGGCTGTTTGGCCATGGGTCGCACAGACCGCCGCCCTGGAATTATTAGAGTCACCAAAGGGACAATGCTGGCTCCTCTCTAAAAGGACCACCATTTCGAACCTCACAAACACATTTGGAAACCTTCCCTTTCCGACCTACCAACAAAAAAGACAACCTCCACATACCGGGAGCTGTGGCTACATTTTTAATCCTCACCAAAGTTACAGCAAACCCATCTCGAAAAAATGAAACATTCCCGGGTGTCACTGCCTTTGACCTTCCTCCTGTGGGGCGAACGGGAACTGAAAAGGTTTCACTTGGTCCCTGCTGGATCCTTCACTTCCACCACCAGGATTCCATCGTGACAGAGGACGGCAGACAAATCTTTGGTTTCGACGCCGGCTGGCAGTTTGTACTGTCTGGTGAAACTCCGCGACACAAAGCCGTGCTCGTCCATCCTGGTCCCGTGCTGCGCCTTGATCAGCAGCCAGCCCTCGAAGGTCTGGATGATGATGTCCTCGGGAAGGAACTGGACCACATCCAGCAGGATCTGGAAGCGGGATTTGCCTTCTCCCGGCGGCGGCAGCTTCTCGGTGGAGGCTGGGTCCTCTGCGGGAGCCCTTGGCGAGCCTCTGGCTTTCCTCAGGTCCTCGACGGCTGGCCCGGGCAGTGCGTACAGAGCGTGATCCAGTCTGCAGTCTTCCAGGCCTCGAGCCTCAAACTCCTCCTGGTAACGCACCGGGGTCTCTATGAGGTGCCTCAGAACGATTTTGGCCATAGCAGAGGCAGCCCCGGCGCTCAGCAGCTTCCCTTCCACGAGTGTGCAGCCCCTGGCGTTGCCTCCCGGCTCGATTTCCAGTCCCAGCAGCTTCCTTTACAATCCTACCCAGACAGCCGCTTAACTGGGCCTGAGTCAGATCAGCACACTCCTGTCTTTTCACACTGACAATGAACGGCTATTTATAGCCCCCTCTCCGAGTTGCATTTAGCTCACAGCCTGCACAGGCGGCCCAGGCAGGGATCGCTCCCTTAGCCTTGGCAGGCCTGCCTCACCCCAATGGACAAAGCAGAAACCGGAAGCAGTGCTTTAAAGGTCTCCATACGTGACCTCCCCGTGAGCCGCGAGCCACCAGCTAGTAGGCCTCTGCCCTTGCCTGAAAAGGCCAAGCAGAGGAAGAAGATGCTAGCTGTGGTTTAAGAGAAATAAAGACACATGTGCCACCAGCAAACAGCCAATATATGTACCTTTCTTATCGTATACCTTTCTTTTTACCCTTTTGTGCTTAAGGGACATCTGATGCACATCAGATTAATCTAGTTGATACCCACCATGCTATCGAATGGGCAAAGGTGCTACGAGTCATTTCTCAACGAAAGCACCCTTTATATTGACCCTCCACTGAAAAAAAGAATGAGGCAGCTGCTACAGAACATCTCCAAGACACGCTATGTAAAAGCAAAGTCTGAGTGCTGGTCCAGTGCCCTCCCAGCAAGGTGCACCTCTACCTCATAGCCCAGCCCTGGCTCACAGGCTACATTCAAGGCTTTGCAGCTCTGCAAACTGACTACCAACGGACTCCACACTTGGCTCTGTCAAAGACAGTCTGACCTTCCTGTTTATGTCATCCTTGTCTTCCTTGAAATTTGACAGAGACCTGTGAGCAGAAAGGAAGAGCCGGGGGTTGTTGATGCGTTCGATCTTAACTATCTTCGGAGTACACGCAGGGTTTTTCTGAGCTTCGCTTCCTGAATTCTCAGCGGAAGCCATCCTACTCTCAGGAAGGCAAAAACTATAATTTTTATGGGGAGAAAGAGAGAAGGAGGAACAGGGATATAGATCTAGGGAGAGATTATATAAAATCCCAGATACTGTATAATTGTACAATGGTTATGGGTCCCTATAGCCATAGGGCACAGAGACGTGTGTGTGTGTGTGTGTGTGTGTGTGTGTGTGTGTGTGTGTCATATATGAGGAAGTGGGAAGAGAACTAGGGTAGAGCGTAACCAAAACCATCCCTAGAGGTGGGGCAAAGGGACAGTAATTAAAAGATGAGACGCACCGTGCAGTCTCCTTTGTTAATTGCTTACCGAGGCTTCCATGGCTCAGCGGCTGATTTGGGAGATGCCAACAGCAATTAGGCTTGGAGTACAGGGAAGTTTTGTACAAAGAGCCATGGAATAGTATATCTGGTGTATGGAAGCCAAAAGAGAGGGTCATGATTACATAAGACAAAGGCCCCTGCACAACTATCATGCAGACTTTAATTCTGCCTTACTACACAGAAATCCTCTGATGGTGGCACTTGCAACCACCTGAATTGATTTCACAACCCCAGATTAATGACAAGTGACAGTTAAAAAAAACACCCACCTGGGATGTCAACGCTCCTGGGCAAGACAGAGACAAAAACTTTCCTGTCTCAGGGTAAATGTAGCTTCTGCATAATTTTGTCTGTAGCTTTGTACGACTCTGAGCAGGTAGAGAACGAAGCAGAATGGTGGCAGGGAGAGGCCTGGCTCAGTCAACTGCTTCAGAGGTGAGGGGATAAAAGAGGAATCAGGCTTAGAGGCAAGAGGCAGTGGCAGGGTAGAGAAAACACACTAGACGTGATATGTCGGGAACGCTGCTTTTAAGTTACAGTTTTAAATAACCTGGGTGAGAAGAAACAGAAAGAACCAGCCAGGGCCTACCATGGGGTTTGTTTCATTTTAATAAGACATCTTTAAGAAAACCAACTATTGGACTGCTTGAAAGAATGGATTGGCAAGAGGTCCTGGTAGACTTTAGTGGGTGGAGTCTGGTCCCTACATGGGCAATAGTTCATTTTCAGATATTTCCTTTAAATCCAGTAGTTTTAGCCTTCCATTCTCAAGTTTCCCATCAGTAAGGTTCTATCCATAATGAAACCCGGTGTCAACGAGGCCTTATGAGAGTTAAGAAAGGGGTCTCATGTACTCTATAGATATGAGCAAAGGGCTCTTCAGACTAGAAAATGATTAAAACAAAACAAAAACTAAATAAACATGAACATATATTTGTGCCTAATGGTATATATAATATGCATAGAGGGGTTTAATTGGTCCATGCTATAGCCCAAAAAGTTTCACTTTAAATAGGAGTTATCACACACACACACACACACACACACACACACACACACACACACACTTTGAGAGGGTTTGAGAGGATGAAGAGAGCCGCTTTCCAGAAGGTCTGGAATAATTACATCATCCTCCCCAATCAAATATAAACATCATTGCTT
>NW_026587216.1:4468202-4491826 GCF_907164565.1 Psammomys obesus
TGGGTGACAGTGCCTGCTGTGCAACAGGAGGACCTGAGTTGGGGTCCCCAGTACTCATGTAAAACTGTAGGTGTAGTTTTACTTGTAGTACTTGTAACCCCAGAACTGTGGGGAGTAGAGACAGGGGAATTGCTAGGGCTTTCTGGCCCCAGCAGCCTAGCCAAACACCCATGTACAAACACGTGGAGACACACACACACACACACACACACACACACACACACACACACACACACCTTCAGTCCTTTTTCTTAGCTGTTATTTATTATTCTGGGGTGGGGTGGGGGTGGAAGAGTTTAGTGAAACCCAGATGGTCTGTAACTGAGTAACCTCTAAATTTCTGGACAGAGGAGGCTGCTTTTGACTATGCTACTGAATATTCAGTGGAGTGTGTCTATACTTCTCCAATGAAATCAGTATGTAGCATCTGTCCCTGGTCCATTTTAACATCCCTATATGAAGAAATGGCTTCTAACGTGCCGTATGCTCCATTGAGCGTCTATATATTCTTTAAATGTGGCATGATATGTTAATTTCAAACTTGAAAGAAATAGATCTTCTCAGGATGAGAGCTGAACTATGAAGCCAAATCCATATTTAGTGTGTCCCGATGGTCTGACGGTGGGGACACAGATCTTCTTATTATGTTTTTTGTTTTGTTTTGTTTTTTTAATGTTGTGACTGCCCTCTGGTGGTAGCGCCTGGAATTTTATGACCAGAAGGCTGATTCTTGAGAACTGGAATTCCAAACAACTATTCCTTTTGAAACTTTCCGACCACATTTTCCAAGTAAATGTTTGCATATGCTCATCACAGAACACTGCTTGGTGTGGCCTGTGCAGACTTTTATGATCTGAATTATATGGTGGGAGGAGAAAAGACGGAATGGGAAATTTTTGAAGGATAGATTTTGAACTCTTGCTTTCTGATTGAAAACCCCCAAGCTTAGCACACGCACATTCCACATAAATGTACCCAGAAATGTATCAAAACTGGGTGATTAAAGGAGACATTTAAGGGACATAAAGACTCCTGGGATTTTTACTCTGCACTTACCCACCCGAGCCAATGTCAAGTAACAATCTCTCTGAGGTTTGCCTTCTTTTTGCTAGTAAAATGAAAAAATACACCTTTTGGATTTGTAGTGAGGTTAGAAAAATAAAATGAAATGCACAGAAAAGAACCTTATGCACAGTAAGTGTTCAGTAAGAGATAGACATCGGCATTTGGAATATAATAAAAAGATCAAGGTCCTTCAGAGGAAAGATGATTTTATACAGACCCACTTCAGCTCAGCGGTTGATTGCACTGCCGAGTTTCTTTAAACATTAATCGAGGCCTTGGAAAATGCTAGATGTTCCCGGATAACTTTACAAACCATAACTTCTGGAGCTGGCTTAGACCAGCCCAGACCTTGGGGAGGAAAGTACTGACACATCTCTATGGAGCCGTCTTTATCAGCCGGGATCAAATGGTTTTCTAAGTTCCTTTCTGCATCTGTTCCGAAGCCCTTTCGTGTTGGTAGCATGATTCTTGAGTGTCTGGGCCACTAACCTTGAGAACCTGCTTGTCTAACCCTGAGGAAAATCCCAAAGAAGTACTCGATACAGCTGGCGCACAAGTTCCCGGGACTTCACGAGTTCTCTGCTCCACAATGGAGCTTAGCTGAGAGTCAGGTTAAAGAAAGTGTGGAACTGAAGGCAGGGAGGGGAGAGAGAAGCCAGCAGCCTCAGATCTCAGTTGGCAAATATAATACTGCAAAGGAAAAGCCTCAGTTTACAAGGGCATCTTTGAGGCTTAAAAAATAGAGAAAGAAGAAAAACCGTCCATGATGACTCCTGCAGCCTGCCCGGGCGTTCTCTAAACACAAAGTTTCTCCTTGGTGTGCCTGCTGCCTGGCCATTCCCTTCCAAAGCACATCTCACCCAAGACGGCCTCCAGCGCTGACCTCCAGCAATAAGCTCACGAAGAGTTGCCTCAAAAGCACCCTTTAATTGGGGGATTCTGGAATTACATATAAGAAGCCGGTTAATCATAGAGGGGAAAAAAATGCCGCCAGGAAGCAGAGGGGAGATTTCTCATCATTCCTCCTTTTCCAAGACAGGAAGGCTTTCCTTATTGACGTCCTATTAAGATTTGAATGAGTCCCACCGGGCTTCAGGTGTTGGTCACCAACTGGTGATGCTATTTTGAGAGTTTCTGAAAACTTTAGATGATAGGACATAGCTGGAAGTAATAGGCCATCAAGGGACAGGTCCTTGGGGGTATCTTCTCCCTGGCCCTTTACTGTCCTTCTGTTTTCTGTCCACCAAGAGACAAACAGCTTCCTCCTCCACATCTTCCTGCTATATCACAATGAACTCAAAAGCAGGGATCCAAGTGGCCATGGGCTGAGCCCTCTGAAACCATGATCCCAAATAAGCTGTTCCTGCCTTAACCAGCTCTCCTAGGTGATTTAGAATTGGAACCCCAGGACATTGGGTCCTTTTATGCTTTGTTTGAGGCATATATGGGATACCTCACATCATGCCACGAGAAGGTCAATGCAAAGCAGGTGTCTTCATGTCTGCCTGACCCTGTTTCTATTAGAGGACTCAGGAAACAGATTCATCAGAAAGCATTGCCTTAGAGTTGGGAACTCCCTATAAACAGAAAAATTGCCGAGGATCAGTCCCCAAGCTGTTCCTGGCTTGCCACTGTGTCTTGGAAAACAACACCTATCACTTGGAAGCAGCTTTGTTTCTAAAGCCAGGCTGAGTATATTCCTGTCACCTTAGAAACACAAACATGGTGGTCCCCGGATCAGGATGGTGTGACTTGACGATGGTGCAAAGGCACACACACTCAGCAAAGACTACGAGTCTTCCAATTTTGAATGTGTGCGTTTTCCCACTCTAGCGATAAGCAGCATGGTGCCTTCCCATCCAGGGCAGCCCTGTGATCACGGGGAGCGATCCCTAGCCTTCCCCTCTGTGAACTGGACAGAGACAGCCTCACCACCGTCTGGCTGCAAAAACATCTTGATGTTATCCAGAAGGGCACTTGTTTCACATTGTTGTTCTGTGTCTCCTCGGCTGAAATAGGATGTAGGCTTTTGGCACTAACCAATAAGTATGATGTGACCGGTGGCCATTTAAAAGCCAACAGAGGTAGATCATGTCTATCTGAAAGTCTGACTTTGAAATGCCCCCAAATCTGACATGAGGCTAGGAGAAAAGTCCATGCTACCCATCTTTATTTCACACAAAATTGGCTAAAATACTTTGTAAAATTCTGTGGCTATGTGTATAAGGTATAAATAAAACATAAGGGGATCTCAAGTTTACACTTGGGATTCCCATTGTCAAGATACCTTATTATATCTATGCAAATATTCCAGATCTGGGAGGCAAATCATTTTGGTCCCCAGAATTTGAATACAAGATACTCAACATGCCCACAAATTAATGGGCAGTGTGTCTGTGATTATGAAATCTCAAGAGCTCTGGAGTGCTGAGATTAATATTACAAAAAAAAAAAAAAAAACAGTGTAAGATGAGTACAGCACCACTTGAAAGACAATTGAAACTACTGAACCGTACCCAGTGACCAGGTGGCACACGCAACCTTCCATCTCTAGCAGCATCTGCAGGAGCCCTGGGGAGCCCGAGCTGAGTGGGTGACAGAGCGTCTCTGTGTTACACTCTCTTGTGCGGGAGCCTGTGAGAACAAGATGGCACCGAAACACACAACTTTGTTTCTGCTGTGAATCTCAACTTCTGCTTTCAGACATAAGATTTGCTAGGTGGCGTGAGAGCTTCAGTGTTCCAAACCTTAAATAATCTACTCCTTCTAGTGAACCCGACATCTTTTTGATAGGGTCAGTATTAAGGGATTTCTGCCTATAGATCAGGGGTCTCATGGCCGCTAGACTATTTCTATAGACATCACTGGAGGGAATACATGACTTTATAACATTTCCTCCTCATTATCCTCCTATCACCCCACTCACATTTTAAATCTATAATTATATCTGTTTGGGTGGGGGAGGGGCGTACAGCTGCTACACTATGCTGGCAGGGGTCACAGGACAACTTCTGGGATTTGGTTCTCTCTTTCTGCTGTGGGTTGCAGAAAACCTGAGCTCATCCCACCCACTCTCCTACCCACGGAGCCATCTCACTCCCTTCCCACTTACATCTCTATTATTTCATGGAAGATTTTACAGTGACATTAAAAGGGCATATGACCATGTGAATTACTCCTTGCTGCCCGAGGTCATTTCTACTTACTACCCCTCTGCTGTCTTCTCTCTAAAGAATGTACTCTTTGCTGAGTGGAAATCAGCCTGTGGCTAGAATCTCTGGCTTCCTCCTCCTGACCACTGCAGTGAGCCATGCCATACAACATGGGCCCATGTGTAAATGTTGTTTTTATTTTCTCAGATAAGGGGATGAGATGAGAGCCATACCCAGCCTTTACGAATACATGGCTTGGGCTGAGCCCAGAGCATTTCTATGTAACTATCCCTAGGCCTAGGCCTGGAAGCTTCTATCCTCTGTACAGCTTAATCTCCTGCAAGCCTAAACCTTGAAAGCTTCAGCTTCTAGCTTTCTTCTCCTAACCTAGGCCTAGAGTGTTTTCAGCCTCTGAGACTTACTACTGAATAAATTCACCCTTTCTAGTTCTTTCTGAGCCCTGGCTGGCTGGTTCAACTCAGATATTCTGGCTCAAAACTCCTCTCCAAGCTGACTAATTCAAACTGGCTTCTTTCCACTTCTCACTGAATTGCTCTGCTTGGAAAAACTGCCTCTGAACTCCACAAACTGAACTGCACTCAACCAAACTGTACTGTACTCTGAACTCTACTATACTGTCTCCATGAACTCCTCCTTCCTCTCTGTGCTGCTCTTAAATAGCTTCTCTTGCTTGTCTGTCCTTGTGAGAGTTGGGCATATCCTAGCTCTGATTCATTATGTCAAATCTTTCTCTGGTTCGTCATTTTGTCTGTCCCTCAATTAGACATTGTTTGGGATTAAAGGTGTATACTAAAGTCATACATGTATTCCAGCCAAAGTTGTACACTAAGGGTGTGTCTCTTTTCCAGCCGGATCACACAGACCTAGGTCTTTGGATGCAAGCAATCCCTTGCCAGATTAGCCATGTTGCTGGATTAAAATTCCCCTACAACTGTGTCCCTGATCATAGCAATGAACTTTCAGGGGCCATTCCACACAGCATGAGACCATATCCCTGGGTCTCAGTTTATAGGACTTGGATGGGATTTCCTATCAGATCTAGACTGGATTCTTATTTGATAATTTGGAGATTCTAAATACTGTGAGTGTCAGAGAAAAGAGGCCCCCAAAAAGTTGGATTTTTTTTTTCATGTTGGATCTGTAAGTTTTACAGCTCTTGGACTGAGTCCATTTGTGGCAAGAAGAATTCTAAAATAGTTCCCAAGTCTCCTCTCCTGATACACATTCTACACATCCATACAATCCCTTCTGCCTGAGAGTGAGAAGAATCTGAACATATGAAATATCACTCACAGCTTATGTTCCTTAAAAATTGTGTGTGTGTGCACGTGTGCACGTGCGAGCGGATGTACAGTCCCATGCAGAAGGCAGAGGGCAGCATCAGCCAGAGAACTCTGAGGATCCAGCTATCTCCAAGCTGCCAGAGTTACAGATGCAGGCACATGACCTCGGATGTGGGTGTTGACCTCAGGTGCTCATGGTTGTGTGGCAGGCTTTTTACTGACCAAGCCATCGCCAAGATTTATTATAATATGTGGCAAGTGGAATCGCACTGATGACTTTCAGCCCCTAAATCAATTGATTCTAGGTTTAAAAGGAGTTCAGACTGAGGGAGCTGACTGACTTACACAGATGAAAATCCTCTTAAGCAATAGCTCCTCCTGCACGTTCGGAAAGGAAACAGCTAGCCACAGTGGCCTGTCAATGGAGAAGGGTTTAAGAAGCTGAAGCTCAGTCCAGCGATCTCAAGGAGCTGAATCCTGTCATCAGACAAGCTAGGTGGGCTTGGAGGAGGGTCTATGCTGCAATGAGCACCATGACTTCAGCAGCATAGACATCACATTTGCCTGTACCCAGACTCTGACCCATGGAAACAGATTACAAATGTGACTTCTTTTTGGCTGGAGAGATGGAAGTGGCTAAGAGCATGCATTGCTCTCACAAAGGTTCTGAGAAGTCACATGAAGCGGCTTACAACTGGCTGTAACTATAACTCCAGGGAACTGAAGACCTCTAGTGTTTGTGGGCACCTATTCAAGCTCTCTGTCTCTGTCTATCTGTCTCTCTCTCTCTCTCTCTCTCTCTCTCATTTCATCATAACTCTAGGTACGAGAGTAGATAAAATGTTCTTCTTGGTGCCTTCCAACCCTTACACTTTATGTATCATCATAAAGACAATAGGTTTTAAAACAAACATCCATCCCCTCGTCTGCAACATATCCAGTGTCTCAGGAGCCATTTTGTAAAACATGAATTAACCCTCTGGGGCCAGAACTCTTACTCGTTTGGGGGCCAGGTATACACATACTCTCCCACAGGTAAGTTGTTACCTCAATGGGTCCTAGGTATTCATGGTGGCCTCGATGTCCACAGAATGTGATGCTAAGTGTTCCCTTTGATAAGAGAGTGGAGTTAGGAGGATCAAGAATGGAACAAGCACATTTTGTAGGCAGGGTAAATTTTGAGTCAACATTTTTGTGGGTGGGTGGTGTCTACCTCCCTCCACTAGGAGTCCTTTCTAGTTAAGAGGGTGGCCTCTGCAGTGTGATCTTCATGTGGGTTGCCTAGTAAAGGGAGCGTGGGCTGTCTTGATATGGACTCTGTTGCATGCTTTTCAATAACTTTCCCTTGATGCGCCTGCCTCGCCAGGCCACAGGGGAACAGGATGTGCTCAGTCCTGATTGAACTTGATGTGCTGATATGCTGGGGTGGGTTATTGGGGGCTCCCCTTTTCTGAGGGGTAGTAGAGAAGGGGAGATAGGAGGGAAGAGGAAGGGGGTGGGACTAGGAGGACAGAAGGGGGAGGACTACAACTGGCATGTAAAGTGAATAACTAAATAAATAAGTTTTTTTTTTTAAAGCGAGGTGGAAAGGATTGGAACAAAAATGGAGCAAGCCTCCAGACTCCTGTTATTGCCTTCAGAGTCTGTTCTAATTGGAGTTGAAGCCGCTTGTACGCCAAGATACCACACTGATAGCTAAGCATCACAGAAATACTAGAGCCTGAGCCTTTCTTCACAGCTCAGAATCTCTCTGACGGGCCGTATTTGATCTGGAGGTCTCTGCTGGATTGTCCTGAACTTTGTAATTCATGTATCATGATGTGATGTAGCCAACCTGCTAGTCCCCTCATTCTGCCCATTTTTCTTGAAGAGGCTTCTAATTTGCATCATGATATGAAGTGTTCTCTAGCCAACCCAGTTTCCTTTCTTACTTTCCTCTACCATAGGCATGACCCAGCACATTTCATGCTCCAGACTGTCTCAGTATCTGTTTCACAGAGGACCTGGCTAACTCAGTAACAATCTGCAGTCGTGTATGAGAACTGAAGAGTGGTACAATCAACACAGAGAGAAGAAGGTGTGTGTGTGAGAGAGAGAGAGAGAGAGACAGAGAGACAGAGAGACAGAGAGAGAGAGAGAGAGAGAGAGAGAGAGAGACAGGCAGATAGACGACAGAGACACAGAGAAAGAGAGTTGATTGCTTTTTGTATCCATGACTTCCACGAAGGCTTTTAGCAAACTTTGTGAGAGCCTCTTCAAAACGCATAAGGGGTAAATTGGGACCACAAAGCCATCACTGTAATTATACTCTGTACACAGCTCCACCAGTGTGCAACCCCAGCACAACAGAATCTACACTGCGAAGTCTAAAAGAGCTGGAAAAACAACAAGAACCCCTACCACACACCAAGGCAGGTAGAGGAAGGGACCTGAGGAAAGAGCACCCTAATTGAGATCGTCTTTTTATAATGGGAGAGGGGGAGCAAATTCAGCGGAAAGTGAAAGAGCCAGGAGAAGAAAACATCTAATAGCCCTGGAGCTATTAAGAATAAGCTATTTTAGGAAACGTGCTTCACTGGCTCTGTGTGTGAGGAGCAGAGAAGCTAAAAGGGAGTTGTCTGTTTGGTGAGCTCTAGTATTAGAAAATATTTAAGAAAAACATATTTATTTTTTATTTGTTATTGAACACCTATCTGAAAATTCTCCATCTGGAAGGAACGTTGTAACACAAATCTAAAAGATTCATGTCTTTAAGAAGCTCAGACTAAGCCAGGTGAGGTGGCATGAGCTGTAATCCCAGGGACTTGGAGTGCCAAGATGGGAAGATTATGAATTCCAGGCCAGCTTAAACTGCACTGCAAAACCAAATAAATAAATAAGCTTAGATTACAAGAGACAAACAGACAATGAAAAGGTTAGAGATTGATACTCAGGATGAAGTTTTTGCTTGAGTGGTTAATTATTAGTAATATATATTACTATATATTATATTATGTTATATATTATATATATATATATAGTATAGCATTGAAATAAAACATTGAAGCAACAAGAAAACAGATATTTTTAAATTTTATTTATTATGTATACAGTGTTCTGCCTGCACTGCCAGAAGAGGGCACCAGATCTCATTATAGATCTGGTGACACCATGTGGTTGCTGGGAATTGAACTCAGGACCTCTGGAAGAGCAGGCAGTGCTCTCAGCCTCTGAGCCATCTCCCAAGTCTGGACAGATAATTCTTAAAAGAACAGGTGGGTCTGGAGGCATGGGTCAACCATTAAGAACTCTTGCCCACTTGATCCCACCAACCCAAAATCTAAGAATCATCAGGTAATGCCATCTGCAGCCTACAGAAAAGCTTCTTCCCATCTCTCTGTAACCACCTCTCTGATGTACCCATCAATGTATTGTAAACTTGCCTTGACTTATGACTTACTTTGCAAAACTATAAAACTTCATGAAACTGCTTTTACATTGAACATGGAATTCGGGATAACCTAAATCTGTGTTCATGGGCCATAGTAACCCATGTTTGGCTCTAGAATAAACTACTTATTTCTTAAGAAAGAAAGAAAGAAAGAAAGAAAAAAAGAAAGAAAGAAAGAAAGAAAGAAAGAAAGAAAGAAAGAAAGAAAGAAAGGTGGGTTCCATTTCCAGCACTTAAATCAGGTGGCACTCAACCTCCTTTAACTCCAGCTCCAGGGAATCCAACACTCCTTCTTTCTGGCCTCCGTGGGTCCTTGCATACACATATTTATACTTACACACACACACACACAAATTTTTAAAAAGAACAGAAGTTCTTTAAAAATGAGGCTCAGCTGGAAACAGAAAGGAACAACACAGTACATGTAAAAGCCACAGTCTATAAAGAAAACTACGGTTAGACTTGATGGTGCCTACAATCCCAGCACTGGGACATAAACACACAAAGAGTGCTGTGGGGTTGAGGCCAAGTGGGGGGGGGGGGCGACACTGTGAGGACTAGGACAACCTTGGAGACATAGTAAAAGCTGTCTCAAAATTAGCAGAGGACAGAATCCAGCATCATTATCAACAGGATAGTACCTGGGGCCACAATTATGAAGACTACACATCTGTGGTAGTGTGAATAGGGACAGCCCCCACAGGTTCGTATACTCAAATGCTTAGAGAGTGACTCTATTTTAAAGGTTTAGGAGGTGTGGCTTTGTAGGTGGAAGTGTCACTGGGGGCCTGGCCTTTGAGGTTTCAAAAGCCCACACCAAGGCCAGGCTTGCTCTCATCCTGCTGCCTGTAGATCCAGAGGTAGAACTCTGAGCTTCTTCTCCAGCACCTGCCTGCTTCCCAGCATGCTTTCTGCCAAGCACGGACTACACCTCTGCCACTGTAAGCAGCCCCACTTAAATGTTTTCCTTTGTAACAGTTGCTGTGGCCATGGGGTCTCTTCACAGCAATGGAACATTGACTAAGACAACACCTTAGGAGTGTGTAAAGAGTGTGGAGCATCCCATCGCCTCCTGAAAGGATCACGAGAGGAACACAGTTGTGAGGTGTCCCTTAGGATCTGTGCTCCCCACTGACCATTCATGTCCGTGTCCTCAGGCCTTACAACTCTAGTTCACAGCTCAGTCACCATCATCCGCCTCGGTTTGCTCTGACTGATACGGTCCTGGCGGCCTCTAAGAATCAGTGACCGCTGTTAATATTTGCATGCGTGTAATACGAGTGAGAAGAGCTGATCTAGGTAATCGATGACAATGCAAAGATGACACTCTCCGGATTCTGAAGTTATTAAAAAAAAAAAAAAGATTTCCCTTTCTATTCACTTCCAGCTGTCACTCTCAGGTAGGCTGTTTTGGTTTTTGTGGGGCACTGATGAAGCCTTGTACAGAGACCTGAAGGGAGGAGGACCCGGGTCTTCTGCTGATAAGAAATTTGTCATCATGGAAGATCTTCAGCCCCAGTCAAGCTTTCACACAACTGCTGCCCTAATAACATCTGTGTTGGGTTTCATTTGGGTTTTTTGTTCTGTTTTATTTTCCTTCTGATGCTGGATATGAACCCAGGGCCTGAATGTACTAAAACAGTGCTTTCTAGTGAGCTACTGCATCCTCATCCCATATAAGGACTTGACTTTAACTTCCTGAGAACCAAGCCAGAATCACACTCTCATGCCAACATCTCCGTGTGTGTGCGTGTGCGTGCGTGCATGAGTGCATGAAGATGCCCAGGGTCCGGAAACACCAGCCCAGTCAGAGACCACCAGTAACATCACTGCAAACACCAACAGGCAAAGGCAAAAACTAATTCTTCAGGTTAAGCTTCATTTAGAATTTAAGGAAGGAATCTGGTTAACACCCTAGAAAACCTTCCATCTCTTTGTCCAGTAGGCTCGTGGGAAGGGACAAATCATCAACAGAAAGCTTAGTTTGGCCCCTCTGGTTAGGTAGGAGAGCTCAGCCACATTCTGAGAATCATGATACCCTGCCTCTGTTATCATCCTCATTCATTAATGTCTGGACTCAGGCATGTCTTGAAATGCTTCGAGTCTCGTTCAGATCTGCTGGTATCAGCTGTGAACTCCCAGGTACCACCTAGGCTCCCGAGCTAACTCAAAACAACCCATTAAGAGCATATACTTACTAAGCCATTAGCGACTTGTATGGGCAGATTCCTTTTTACAATGTAGAACTCAAGCGTCTCTATCCTTATTCCCTACCAGTTAGAGGAGGTGAAAGCATCCTGTTATGGTTAAGGAGGGAAAGCTCTGAGGACAGGACAGTCTGTGGAAGCAAGAAGCTTCTGTGCAAGAAGCTTTATCTCTTGGCATCCATGTCCTTGTGCTCTACTCTCTCCTACTGGAAAAGTCTGCCTCTGAGACCCATCGGATGCCACAGATATGAAGGCATGGCTTCCAAAGTAATGTAGGGAATAGTGTGAGTTCTTCCTAGCTCCCTCTCTCTTAGATCCCTCATAATGTCAGGCAGTGCTCAGTAACACTTAACCATCCTGTGGAGACACTCGCCATCCTCCAGAGGAACTGAGGCTCTCTTCCCACAACCAGAAGCATGTAAACAAACCACTTTGGAAAGACATGCTTAAGTCTTCAGAGCCCCACAGCTCTAGCAGCATCTTAACCGTCACCCTACAAGAACCTACAACAGAACCACCCAAATAGACCCCGAGGTAATGACTTTAGCTACTAAATGGTGAAATGACTTGTTCCATAGTAACTGGTAAGTGCATCCGGGCACTTTTAGTTTTCTATCACTATGGCCTTCCTCCTCTGTCCACCAAAGATGCTACAACAGAATGCTTGAAATCATCCCTCGAGAAAAGATGGAAAAAACAACTCCTCTTCTGTGGTCACCGTGTACATTTTCTGCTCCCTTCACCTTTAAGAGACATGTGAGGCGTTTCCAAAGCATCCATCACTCAGGGGACTCACCCTAGTGACAAAACCAGATAAAATAAGTTCCTGGATTACCTTTCCCAGAAAGAACTGACCTCAAAACTCAGGTTTCATTGAGCATTGTCACGTTCAGGGGGATGTGGTACAAGGTAATCAGCTGTGCCAGAGGGCCAGGCTAGGCTCTCCTCAGAAGGGATGGTCACCCATGCCCCATCCAGGGCCTCGTGTCCTTAGACCTCAGAATCGTTTTTTTCTCTCTAGCCTACTGACATCCCACCCTGTGGAGAAAAGTCCAAACCTGACAAAGGAAAGAGCATCAACATTAATTCCCTCGAAGACAATATTAGATAGGCTGATCCGTGGACCCCGCTGGGCACAGTCAGGACAGAATAAATGTAAACCATGATTTAAACACAATGGAAAGTTTTGTGGCATGAAAAATCATCATTTCTGTACCATTTCTCTTTAGCGCCGTGATGCCGTAAGTGGTAAGGTAGAGGCAGGAGGAGTTCAAGGTTATTCCTGAAAGCGTAAGTCCAGTCTGCAATAGACAGATTTCTCAGGGAAATGAAAATGGCATTCACCCCCAGTTCTATGAATATTTGATGTCTGTACCTACGTTACTGGGGAGTGCTGACACGGTGGATGTCTTCATTAGAGTTTATTTGCAAAGCTTGAATTAAGCACAGGTGACTGTTCAGGGGGTATGAGTGTCTCCTCACACACCGCCTTTCCTTCAGTCTCCCTGAAGCCCGTGGACACGGTATTCAAACTGTCCTTGGCTGAACCTATCACTCATTAGAACGTTTGGGACATGACTTGACCTTATATCTAGATGTTATCACCTCCATTGCCTAAACATAAAAACATCGTCAAAATGATAGCAGAGTGTTAAGGGCTTTTCAGAACTATTTAGAAATCCTGTTCTCATAATCAAGCCAAAATTCATTTGGCAATTTTTTTCCATCACACTCAAGTCAGCAATTCAAATAGCAATTTTAAAAATCAAACATCCAATGTTATCATTGTTTAAGATACACTAATTTAACAGGAAGAAGGAATTGAAAATCTTTGTCTTCCATGATTAAATAACCGTGCTTCTGTAAGAGCCTAAAACATTGTATGTGCAATACAAACACCGTAAATCACAATGTACAGCGATCTTAAACCTGAGCTCAGGCAGCAGTGATCGGCATAAAGTAACGTGATGACAAAGTGCACGTGTGTGCTGAGGACGAAGGCTGGACGCAGAGATAGGTTAGCGGATAAAACACTTGCTATGCAAGTACGAGAGCTTGAGAGCGAACCCCAGTGCCCGAAGAAGTTAGGCATGGCTGGTTATGTGTGCAAGCCTAGCGCTGAGAGACAAAACAGGTGGGTTCTAGGACCTCTCTGGACGGCCAGCCAAGCTGAATCATCAAGATTGGGGGACAGGGGAAGATGCCTAATCTCTGTTTCTGGCCTCTGCATGCACCTATATGGGTGTGTGCACATTCACAAATACATACACAGACATACACTGGAGAACCAAGAATTGCAGCAGGAGAAATGGCTCAGCAGTTAAGAGCACTGACTGCTGTTCCAGAGGACCTGGGTTCATTTCCCAGCACCCACATGGCAGCTCACAGTCTGTAACTCCAAGATCTGACACCTTCATCCAGACATACATACAGGCAAAATACCAATGCACATTAGTTGATAATCCGTTTCTAGAAATAATCATTATAGCTACTGCCTACAACTTGGAGCTCAGGAAAAAAGGCTGGATGAAAATTAGCCAATCACAGTCAAGCTGTCCAAGGTCTCCAATGAGCAGGTTCAGACCAGATACCTGCTGCTGCTGTTAGCTTAAGGAACAGAGCAGGGCTGATCTCATTCACTCAGCTTGCTGGAAACTGGTTTCCTCTGTGCATTTCAAATGTCCCACCAGCATCAAGGAACAGCAGTCAGAGAGAAAACATTTTATGGCTCTCGACTTAGTAAAGTTGCTAAAGACACTTGTTTTCTGACTAACCCAAATATTCCAGGCCTGCTTTCTTCAGGTCTCAGCCCCATGCTGTCAAGCTTGCCTCTGTTCCCATCTGGCTAGTTCATGGCCCCTACCGGCCTAAATGGCACTTGAGTTTTGTGCAAGCCCAGCTCTCTCTGACTTCTTTCACATATAACCCTGAAGATGCAGCGTGATGGGATGATGCTTTCCTCTGCCCTTCCTGGTGGAGTCTTTAGCCTCTTGTTCTTCAAGGAGGCTCCCACTGTCTGAGCACACCTGGGCTCTTGGAGCTCCACGTGGCTCCACGTACAGAAAGGCCGTGTATCTCTCCACAGACACTAAACACAGTACAAAAACATAGGCAACGTCTGCCCTGCTGTTAAGAGGAGCACCGCTTGCCCTCTAAAGCTCAAGAAGAGATTGCTTTGTGCTCTGGAGTTCCAACAGCTTCTTAAACTTCCTCCGACACCCCGAATATAAGAATCGGACCCAGTCTATGATGTTCGGATGACAAAATGGGAAAACAAGATATCTTTCCTAATCCCTTCTTGTAGTTTTTTTTTTTCTTTAATGTGTATGGATGTTTTGACAGCACTAATGTAAGTGCACATGCATGCAGTGCCCACAGAGGCCAGAAGAAGACACTGGATTGCCTTGGAACTGGAGTTACAGAGTTGCTAGACATCCTATGGGTGCTGGGAATCGAACCTAGGTCCTCTGCAAGAGCAGGTGCATTTAATTGCCATCTCTCCAGCCCTCTACTTCTTTTTGATTCACCCAGAAACTTCTCCTTTCTTTCCTTAGGCAAATCATGGAGGGACTTGGGGCTTCTATACCGGTTACATCACATCAGAAGCATGGGTGAAAACTGGTGCCCTTGCTCCCGTGACTCAAACAGCATTTCTTTCCACAGAAATGCAAATCAGTAGTGGTGTTTCTTTCCACAGGCTCCGTGACATTGCCAGTGGCATTTAGGGAGGCATCTCTTTTGTGGAAGTAGAATCTTGAGGTTTCTGTGAATGCCATCCTGGTTCTGTGTTCCGAATCCCAACACTTAGATGCTGAGCTGGGTGTTTCTGTGGAGATTATGAACTCACATATGCTGTCAGAACCCATACATGCTCACCTCTTCTCTCCCTACCTTATAAATCATGAGAAGCGGCCAGGCGGGGAAAACATTTCATTTTCAACACATCAAAAGATTAACACGTTATATGCGCTCAACATGTGCAACAGTAGAAAAGCCTATCTGTTTACCATTCTTGGAAAGAACCCCAGCGCAGAAGCTAGCTAGCTGTACAGACTGCCTTAGATTTTGGAGCTTTCTGTTTCCCTCTCTCAGAGGGAGTACATAGCTGTAAGAAATGCAAGGGAGCAGACACACCAGGATCCACCTGCCACCAGAGAAGGGCAAGAGTATGCACACAAACACCCCAGCTTCCTCCCTGCCTAGGGTGACAGTTCAGGGATGTTCCCTTAAAGGTTTCCAGGGAATAAAACCTGGTTGCCCACAGTGGTATCCTGCTCATTAATACAATCTTATGGTATTTTTCTTTTTCCTGCCTCACTTATCAGTCTCATGACTATTATTTCCTGGCATTATTCCACACATAAATAACCTGCATCCAAGTCCTTATTTGGAATTAACTTTGGGGAGAAGATCATAATTAAAAAAAAAAAATCTGAGATTGTATTTCAGAAGTGGTACCCACAGCCTCATGCACCTCCTGCGAGGGTGACCTCAGCACTAGGCTTTCTGACTGTTTGGAAAATTCCTATGCCATTGCTCCAGGCCCTTCACACACCAGGAGGAACTGGTAGATTGCCTGGCAGAGAGTGTACTGCATTAAAGTACTAGAGAAACATGGTAGGGCTTAGAAAATATTGCCGAAGGGGGTGATGGGGGGGGTTGTTATGTGCACACAGGTTAGGCAGTCCATCTCTCTCTGGGAGGGTAAGTAGGACAAGGAGGCTGGATCTTGCCTACTTATTGGCAAACGTCAGTTTGCCTGACACAAGTTTATAGCAATTGCTTAAGATCACTGGGACATAGAGGAAAGGCCTCAGGCGTGGATAAACAAAAAGGAAACAAAGATTTTGCAAACCTGCTTCGGAAGGCAGAATAGGAAGAAACGTTGGAAAGGTCTGAGAAACCAGCCCATGCTGGACCCAACTTGAAGAAACGTGTGGAACTTCACTCTGTCCAAGAGGACTTGCTATGAACTTTTATTTACTGATAATGCTAACTCCATGGAACCAAGATAGGAAGGCCTTGGTGAAGGCCACAGGAAAGCCTCCGGATATTTTCAGTCCAGAGGTTAAAGCTGACACAGATAAGCCTCAGAAAGATGGAAATACACGTAATTGACTGAGCTCCCAATGGACCAGAAGGTTAAGGGATAAGAGGACAAAAACAGCCCCAGGACTGAACAGTGAAGATGGACAGGAGGAAGTCAGCTCTGGTCTTCATCAACCACTTTCCAGCTTCAAGAAATCTGAGTAGACATCTAAGGAAGAAGCAGGAGCGTCCAGCAGGCAGGGTTGAAGCCCTATCCACAGTGGCTAAGAGGTTGCCACTCTGTGGTCCTGGAGCCTGACAGTCCAGAAAGGACAGCCTCCTATCTTGAGAGAGGAAAACATCAGGATACCAGGATCTGCTCCAGTAGATGCAGCCATAGTTCTTTCTTAATGATTGCTGAGAGGAAGACCACGGGAAGGGGAAATGACTGCTCCTGCCCAACTGACTAACAGGTTAAGATCTTGCGGGTGTGGAGAATACACCACGAGGCTATCACCCAAGCCACCTGGTAAATTTTAAACATTTCCCAAATAGAGACCTGTTGTTTTGTCTTTCTACACACTACAGGGGCCCCTGTGTGGGACAGGGATCTTCCCTTTGATGCCCTGATTATATCAACAACATTGCAAATGCTCTGGCTTCCATCTGGATCCAGCCAATGTGTGACCCTAAAAGGTCAGAGAAAAAGAGAGATGGGGGTGGGGAGTGGTTGATTTCTCTGGATTCCTCCCTACAAGGCCATTCCAGACACGTCAAAGATATTAGCTTCTTGTCTAGCAGCCCTTGAATAACAATTCTTGCTGATAGACATGATTTTTTTTTTCTAGCCCTGCACTTTCCTAAGCTCCCACCCACTCCTTTATATTTGGTCCTTGGTAAATAGTCCTCTTTGAATATCCCCGGCTCTTTCCTGTTGTGGCCTCTTTTGGTGCATTGGCAGTGATGGGAGAAGGGCTGGGCCAGCTAGTTTGGCACAGTGGGAGGAGCAGGAGGAAAGAAGTTCCATATTATTCACACCTGGACTCCTTGTAGAGCTTAGAATGAGCCAGCACTCAATACCATGTCTAGCCCAAGGTCTCAAAACAAGGACCTACCTGGAGCCCAAAGTAGCAGCTCTAGTAAGCCTTTTCCTCCTGACCAGATAGGTGCTAGAGATCCAAGAACAAGGTGTGTAGGATAGGCTGGAGTTGAGAGTGAAGGTTCAATCCATCTACATGGCCAGTGGTTGACAATGAATCTGCTTTCATTTGGAACCAACAAAAAAACATTACTGTCCTGCCCCCATACTCCCCAGGAATCCCTTAGCCTCAAGACACCCGTGAAGGACCCAGTGCAGAAATGAAAGGTTAGCTTCAGTGGGAAATCGCTTCCCACGGAGAGACTGAGAAATCCCCCGAGAAGCCACCCTCACTAATGTGTCTTGGAGAGTCTGCAAACCATAAAGCAAGTAAACTTGGGAGACCAGCGAGAAGGTCATAAAGTAAGTGAGGCCAGGAGTCCGGCTAGAAGGGAAAGCGGCCCGCCTAAGAGACCAGTCATTTACTGGCTGTCAGAGAAAAGGCTCCTGGTTTGAGAAGAACACGTGATCGTTATAATAAAACCTTGTGGTGAGACAGCGCAGCAGAGCGGGAAGGCCGCATTGAGGCTGGCACTGAAGGGCTGTCTATTTAGTCTCCGTGTCGTTTCTAAAGAACAGATCTGTAGACAGAAGGAGGCCCCAAGAGATATTTTGTAACACAGGATCGCACAGGGGAGAAACGAGCCGTAGTGGGTCTGCCTGGCACCGACTGAGCAGCCTAGCGTCACGCCACAGGCCTATAGTCCATGGAGATAGTAGAACTGCTCCAGAGAAGACTGAAGACACTTATTTCCTATTTGGTTTTGGAAGCTCTCTCCATCTCAGACCCAGAGTTTCTAGGCAAGTGGTCCTCAACCTTCCCAATGCTGTGACCCTTTAATCCAGTTCCTCATGGTGTGGTGACCCCAACCATAAAATTATTTTAATGGCTACTTCATAACTGCAGTTTTGTTACTATTGTGAATCGAAATAACAAATATCTGATGTGCGGGGTATCGAATATGTGATACCCAAAAAGTTGCAACCCACAGGTTGGGAACTGCCGATCCAGGGAGCGACACATGACCAATGGATGAAATGTCCCAGAAACCTTAGTAAGAAAATAAGATGCTGTAAATTTTTAAAATGTGTGTTGGGCTATACAATGTTTATTATGAGCCCTAAGATTATCACTGCGGTTTTGTCTAACCAGTTATCACAAACAGTAAGACACAGACTCCTGTTAGATTTTATAACTGTCTTATTTACCTTGGGCCGGGCAGATATTCCTACCCACACTGTCTGAATAAACTCACCACCCATCTCCCAGCCCCCAGCCAATGCCATCCGCCTTAACCATCCTTATCTGGACTAATTCCACAATCTTATAAATACTCGCTTATATTCTTCATCGGGGCCTTTTCACTCCATTATTGGAGCCCTTCCTCCCAGCCCACGTGATCTCTTCTCCATGCTAAGCCATCATGGCATCCTCCTTCTTCCTCTCTTCCTCTGTGTCTCCTGTGATTCTCTGGTCCGCCCCCCTACCCCCATCCCAAGAACCTTAGCCACACCTTCCCCATTCTGCCCTGCCCAGGTATAGGCCATTTAATCAACCAATCAGTTAGGTCCTAGGCAAGTTTACAAAACAAGGATAGGTGTAACCAGATCTTGAAGGCCAGTAAAACATATCAGACCAACTCCAACAATAAGACACTACCCAAGGCTCCCTGTGAACATGTGAATAAATGAGCTTTGTAGAAGATAAAGCCTCCCTCCCCAAACCCCAGTTAAGAGTTATAAACCAACAAATACTGAGTAACACTAACAAAGCCTGTTTCCATAGAATTTGTTATGGACTTTACATAGACTTCTGCTATGATGGATTAGGAAAGGGTAGTTTTGTTTTATACCATTCAAAACACGGGCAAGGACAGAAAATGATTGGGAAGAAAGGCATGATGGGAAAGATATAGTCATAAATCATTAATTTCAATCCTTTTTAATAGTATCAAAAGGCTGCACTAGGATGGAGGTCAAAGACAGAGAGAAATTGTAAAGGAAAGCCCCTTTAATGAGCTGCCTAGACAGTGCCCAGCTTCCTAGGCTCTCATTAGCAGAAACTCATCAAAACCTTCACCCTCCCCCAGCTCTAGCTTCCAGGCAGTGAGCTTCTACAAGCACAGAAGGGTTGAGAATGAATCATTTAATCACTTGCTATCTTGTAATTGTCAGGAGCAAAAGGGTTTTTTTTTTGTTGTTGTTGTTTTTTTTTTTTAAACCCTTTGCTGTCAGTTCCTAACAAGATAGTTGACCTATCAGAAATGTTATGGTTTCTTATCTCCATCACACTTTGGTTGGATGTCTGTGAGGGAAGGATGTCTCCCCAGAGCCCAAAAAATAACAGGGCGGTAACAACTGTCATGACTCCCTAGCACAGTCTTGAAAAATAGGAAGCTCTATATTTGACTCTAGTCTTCACAATGGTCCTAGAAGTACTATGCTGAGCCTGTCTTCCAGCTTAGAAAGCTGAGGATGAGAGAGTTGAAGCTGTCACTTGTAGGTGGAGGATATGAATCCTGGAGTCCTGGAGTCCTGGAGTCCAACCACAGAGCAACACCACAGAGGAGGCCATTTACCCCCAAACCCCACCCATTCCCTGTAAGATTAGGGTACCGTGTCCCAAAGCCTTCCAAAGAAGAGAAATAACAGCCATCAGGCACATGTATCCCATGGAAACTTTTGGAAATAAAATTAGGGAAAAGTTAGGTTTCAGATGAATGAATAACCCAATTTGTATATGGTAAGAAATGGTGTCGAATCTTTCAGAGGAGCCTTCATTATTTCAAACCAGCTTTCACCATAACAAAATTGATTTTGCCCGTGCATCTGAAACTAATATTCTCCATTATTCTAATTCTAAAGTTTTTCAAGAAACACATTTTCTTATATTGTCCTGACACTTTCAGGCATAGTCCCTAATCATGCATAAACTGAGTAGTGGTGTATTGCACAAACAGTATACCAGGCAATGAAATAGCCTTCCCAATGCAGATACAGTTTAAGGACATTCCATTGGGTTCCATCTTTAATAGAATATATTTATCCTATTATAGCATTAATAGAATTAATTATAGCTTAGCATTAATTATAGCTTAGCATTCAGCATGGACTTTTGAGTGAGAAGCATCATCCAAGGGGCGATCACATAGGAAAACACATGAAACTATTTAATGATGTGGTATAGAAAGGAGACATGCTCTGAGGTGCGGGGGACAAAAGGCAAACAAGCTCTCCTTTGTCCTATTGTTTTTTGACTTAACAGAAAGATATTAAAAAGATTAAGAAATAAAGAATAGACTTTCCTATGAATTAAAATGTAATAAACCTCAAATTATTACTTATGAGTAAGCATTTCCTAGCAATAATATTGATTTTCTCAGAATTAAGTGAAAACCTAGAAGCATGTTTTGTTGTGTTGTGTTTTTTCAGTTGTGAGGGAAAAGAAAAGACACTTGCTGTCCTGTTTTGTATTTCAGAAATCCAACCTAACTTCTCTCTTTCCCTCCTTGATCTCTAATCTGCATTTCCCCCTTGGAATCCTCTAACTTCCCTCCTGCCCGGACCACTCTCCCTGCCTCCAGGAGGGTAGAGCGAACTGGGGACAAGTTAAAGTCTCCGAATCTTTCCGATTTATTCACTTCAGGAAACGTACAACAAATCACTTCTAAAGAACAAGAGATCGCTCTGATAGCATTTTAACCAGAAATCGTAATTGACTGTTAACAAACAAGAACAGATGGTATCTGGTGACACAATCAAAGCCATAGAAGGGTAAGCCAATTACTTACATAGAAGGGAGTCTTAGCTTTGCTCTTCCGGACGCTGATAAGGAGTCTCTGGTAGCCTCTGAAAGAGTTATTTCCTATCCTGAGGCTTAGCTGCCAGAACAGCAGAGGTGTTTGGCAGCACCAGATTTCATCAGGCACCTACAATAAGCAACATCTTCCCATTTGTGAGGTCCCTGTATTGATCTCACGTTTGGAGACAGTAATTACTCGAAGAACAAACTGGCCCAACAGTAACAGCAAAGCCAAAAGGACAGCATGAGGAATAATCAACTAATAATTGATAACTGATGACTTTAGCAGTTCTGGTCCTGAGGAATTATGCGACTGAAAAGGAAATTTTGATATACCTGTGGTGTGTAAGATGAAGACAAGGCTATTTCCTGAAACTTTTAGATAATGAAGATCACTTTTCAAAGCCAGCACATACACATGCACACACACACACACACACCACAAAATAATATAGTTTTTACATTGCACAATCTTGAAGTTTAGTATATGCTATACCAAGAATGCTCTGAGCATACATCAAGTCTGTAACAATACTATCTGATGAATAGCAACAGGAGGGTTTAGGGAGATGGCTCAGTCAGCAAAGTGCCTGCTATAAGCAGGAGAGCCTGAGTTCAGTTCTTCAAAAGCTATGTAAATGTTGGGCGTGGTGACAGGTCTGTAACCGGAGTACTCTGGAGTGACACGGAGACAGGCCCTGGAATCCACGGAATCCACATGCTGTCTAATCAATTACTGAGCTCCTGATCCAGTGTGAGACTCCGCCTCAAAAAATACAAAGGGGAGGGGGAACAGAAAAAGACCAAACTCTCTCTTTCTCTGTTTGTCTCTCTCTGTCTGTCTGACTCTCTCTGTCACACACACACACACAATATACTGAAGCAAGTCTTGGGTGAGTCATAGCTATGTACCAAAATCAGTAGGTTAAGTTTGTAGCCCCAATTTAAAAATCACTGATCACTGGTCAGTGGGCAATGGTGTCACATGCCTTTAATCCCAGCACTCGGGAGGCAGAGGCAGGCAGATCTCTGTGAGTTCAAGGCCAGCCTGGACTACAGAGTGAGTTTCAGGACAGCCAAGGCTACATAACCTCTGTCTCAAAACAAACAACAAACAAGCAAACAAAAATCCAAACAAACAAACAAACAAAAATGGCCAACAAGGAGTTAACGTCAAAGGAAACTGAGATCAAGCTTTAAATAAAAGATTGAGTGATATAGTCTGACTATAGGATCATCAAAGAACTATCACAATTCTGATTAATATTAGACCAGAACCAATTCAGTGTTTCCCCAGGGTTTAATCATGTGAGGGCACTGAAAAATCTCCAAGGAATTCTCATGAAGTACATTTCTGGAGTATTGTGTTGATAACATTTTATTTGTACAGATTTAATCAATTAACTGTTTTAGTAGAATTTACCTACACAAATGTAATTAACACATTTTAAACAAAAGAGCACAAGCCTTCTCTTGGAAAATATGAACAAAATAAAACTAAAAATCCAAGCACTATTCGTATTCCTTAATTATAAAAGCGAAGTCGAACTCCTTTGGTTTTATAGTCTAACAAATACAAAATTAACTTTCATCCAGAGCTCCACATTAGCTCCACTGCTGAGCTACCACTAGAGGGCACTATAAACAGACTACAGAACAAATCCCCCTAGACCTTGACTTTGTGGTTAAGGCTCTTGTGACAGCGTTTGCCTTACTGCGTTTTACACAGTTAATGACAAAAGTAAAAAGATACTTATCTTTGAGGCTTGGTTGACTTCTTCACTCATATCTAAGTTCCACAACATCTTCAGGAATATGACTTTGGGGATTTCCACCAGGGATGAAAATGTACAAAGTGACGTTAGGAGACCCCGCCTGAGCAATATGGAACCAGACGCTTGACCTCAGGTTTTGTTTACTCTAAAAGCTTTTCAAATGTTTTATTATGCATCAACAAACTGCAAAATGACACACATCTATGTTCATATACTGAGATTTAACAGGGTGAAACATACATTTATTTTAACATTTTTAATAAACACATTATTTAGGCTGAGGAAATGGCTCAGTGGGTGTCTTGCTCTGCAAATGCGAGAACTTAAGTTTGAATGCCCAACACACACATACAAAAAAAAATGGCACGGTTATGCGTGTAACCCCAACATTGGGTCTAAGAGGCAGAAAGGCAGATCCCAGAAGCTTTCTGGCCAGCAACCTAGCCAAAACACCAAATTTCAAGCTTAGTGAGACCCTGCCTTAAGAAACTGTGTGGAGAGTGACAAGGGAAACTCTACAATGTCCTCTGGCCTCCGCCCATCTGTGCATGGATGCCTGCACACAAGTACACACACACACACTAAATAGGTAAATAAATAGGTAGGGAAGGAAGGGAGGAAGGAAGGGAGGAAGGGAGGGAGGGAGGGAGGGAGGAAGGAAGGAAGGAAGGAAGGGAGAAAGAAAGAAAGAAAGAAAGAAAGAAAGAAAGAAAGAAAGAAAGA
>NW_026587216.1:4492226-4495084 GCF_907164565.1 Psammomys obesus
AGAAAAAGAAGGAAAGAAAAAAGTTGTGGAGAGGGTCAAAGCTTTTTGATATTATCTCCTAGGTCCACCCATTTACCTTCTTCCCTACTTCTAATGAGGTTCGAGGAAACCACTACTGAGAATTGATATGTGTCCTTCTCATTCTCACGTGAAAGGGACAGCAGCCTATGGCAGTCATCTTTCTCTGTCTGTGGAACTAGCATTATGGATTCAATTGTAAAAGATAGAAGTTAATAAAGGAAAAACTCAGCTGTAGTGAGGTTTTTTTTTTTCCTTTGTTGTTCTCTAACTGATATGGCATAAAATGTATTTCTATAATATTTAAAATGTATGAGGTATTGTAAGTAACCTAGAGACGGTTAAAATATATGGGAGGGTGTGTGTAGGTTATATGAAAATTGTAAATATAGATTGTATGCAAATATATTTTATAAGAAGAGCTTTGAGCATCCACAAGGGGTAAGTGCAAAAGGTCCTAGAACCAATTCGCCCTGGATAACAAAAGATAAATGTATAGTTTATTGTTCAGTCCAGTAGGTACTGTTTCTTTCCATCTATTTGGACTGTTTTCTTCCTCACTCTAGATTGGAAGTTATATTTTCTTCCTATTCTTTTAGTACTCTATTTTCAGGTCAGTCTATATTATTGCATTTAAATTCCTCAGGATAATTTAGTATGATCTCCCCTGTTCCCATCTTTTATGCATCTGTTGTATTGCTCCAACCCCATTCCTTTTAGCATTATTATTATGAAGCACTCATAAATATTTCATTCCAAAATTTTAAGTGTTGATAGTGGGAGGAGCATTTCTCTCTATCAGCTCCCTTCATTATGTTGCTGAAATTAATGAATAACCTAATGGTCTTTCTTCAAATCTGTCTGAATATCAGTCTGTCTTTCATTTTTGCAAGACATGTTTTGGTGTTTTGTATTTTCATTATGTCTTCTACTCCCGTGAACACTGTGCTACATTCTATATTCACTGCATTGGAAACAAATAATATACCTGTGGAGGTTTGAATACGAATGGATAAGAATGGCCCGTATAGACTCATATTTCAATGCCTTGTCCCTACTTGGTGGAACTGTTTGGGGAAGGATTAGGAGCAGGTGTGTCACTGGGGGTGGGCTTTGAAGTTTCAAATGCCCATGCCAGACTAAGATTCATTCTCTCTCTCTCTCGTCTCTAACTCTGTATCACTATATCTATCTCTATCTTTCTGCCTCCAACTTTTGGATTAAATGTACCCTCTCGGCTACTGCTCCAGTGCCATGCCTGCCTGTTTGCTGCCACTTCCCTACCATGCTGGTCATGGACTCACTCTCCGAAACTGCCAGGAAGCCCCCAGCTAAATACTCTATTTTAAAGGTTGCCTTGGTCATAGTGTCTGATCACAGCCATAGAAAGACTGTAAAAGGAACTTTCATTTGCCTGGTTCAGTTGTTGCCTTGGAGGCTCCCTGCTTCTGTCAGCTAACCTAGGCCTAGTCCTAGACGCTTCTAGCCTCCATACATTCTAACCTAGGCCTAGAATGTTTTCAGCCTCTGAGATTGACAGCTTACTAAGCTTACCCTTTCTTGTTCTTTTAAAGCTATGGGCTGTTCTGGCTCAAACTCCTCTCCCAGATAAATTATTTAATCTGGCCTCTCTCTCTCAGCCTCTGAATTGCTCTGTTTGGCCTCAAACTAACTCAAGCAATCTGCTCTATTCTCCGGTTCATTCTCTGGCTCATTCAGTCTTTACCCGAGTTCTCTCTCTCTTTGCAACCTGTCTCCCTATCACTGTCCTGGTAAAATTGCTCTTCTTTCTTTCATTGCCCCTTAAGTGGCTTCACTTTCCTCTCTCTTCTTGTGAGAGCTTGGGGTATCCTATTCTGTCAAACCTTTCTCTGTTTCATCACCTTTTCTGCCACTCAATTAGACATTACTTTCAAACATGGCTGCTTCCTTTTACAAACTAACTTTACCTTCATTGCTTGGGAGTAAAGGCGTGTGCCACCACTCCTGGATCTAAGCTTTTCTTTACCTGAAACTAGCTCTATACCAGGCTGGCCTTGAACTCAGATCTGCTTGCTTCTATCTCCTGGATTAAAGGCATGTTTGTATTCCAGCCAGATCACACAGACCTAGAAGGTCTTTGGATGTGATCTTTTGCCAAAACAGCCATGTCCTGAATTAAGATTCTTCTACAACTTCCCCCTTTCTGTTTAAGATAAAAATTGTACATGGTTTAATGCTTACAATGGAAACAATTATCAGTCCCACAAACTTAACAGTCCAAATGTCCTTATGAAGACCCACTCAGCCTTTGATGCAATGATCCTCCATAACTATAATCCTGATCATCTGTCCTTCAGCAACAGTCCATTTCAACATCAAGGTTTTCCAGTCTGCCAGTGTGAAGAGCTGTTTCTCTTCAGTTTGTTAAGCTGCCCCCATGCAGGGGGATCTGCTTTCTGCATGGTCTGCATTGCTATCTTTCTGTGTGTCTTCCTTTGAGTCTTGCCTTTCATCTGAAAGCATCTCTCATTCAGATTGGATCTTTATCAATTCTGATGCAACCCATAGTCTTTCATCACCTGTGGAAATGTAGGCAAGGCATCTACCCCAGTGTAACATAATCCCTGAGTTTCATTCTGATGGGAAAAGTATACAGGTTGATTTAATTCAGCAGCTTTGTTTGTTTGTTTGTTTCTATTATCCAATGTCTCTCTGCTGCTGTTGTTCCAAATGTGAGGGCCTCTCACTTTGTCCGTGGCTAGAGTGGTCTCTCTGTCTTTGGGGTCATGCCACTCATTGGAGTACAAGACAATGTCATCATATTTCTTTGTGATTTCTCTCATCCTTTCTAACCTTGC
>NW_026587216.1:4495094-4520900 GCF_907164565.1 Psammomys obesus
GAACAAGCTTCTTCCCCACTTGTTGATCAAATCTGTGTTTATTTCTTCATTGTGACTTTTATTATATCCCTGGACAACTCTTTCTGTTCTTTTCCTCTAACCTAACACTGTTCATCCTAAGTCTATTTAAGAATCAGTTTGTGAGACCCTCGTGCCAACTACCCAATATTCACCGTTAGATCTCAAGGCTCCTGAAGCTTGCCACACAGTTTAACATTGACCATGTGTTCTGTTAAGGTTTGCATTAAAAGCTCACTTCCCCTATACTGGAATGCAGAATTTGTTATTTATTGGCTCTTTCATTTGACAGACGTAATAAGTTTTTAATTTGACTTCAAATTCAAAATACTTCAACAGTTATTTAGATAGCACCTGCAGTGTTTATAATAACTGCTGGGCTGGCTTTCTAAGCGGCTTCCAGGTTCCTCTCTGTGTGTCTCCTACCGTTTTCACAGTCATTCACATATGACAATGAGTATGCAAAGTTCTGGAGAAATGCATAGATGGGGGCGCGAAAGCTACTAATCCCACTCACACTCACACACCAGCTGTGGTGCGGTCTGAACTCAGGTGTCTGAGGCTGCATCTCAATTCAAGCACTTACTCGCCTTGTGGCTATGCAATCTTGGCAAGTTCTTCTCCAAGCTCTAGTTTGATATTTACATAATGGCAAATGGAGCAGCATTCACTGAGAAGTTTCACTGGAGAGAAAATAAGGAGAGTGTGAGTCTCCAGTTACTCCAATTGAGACCGCATATGGCAGTCTGTTGAGCTGGATATCACACTTCAGAAGGGAGACACATACTCCCCACACAAATTGGCCATAAGTCTTCTAAGTTGCAAGGTTGGAAAAGCTCAGGCTCCATCTTGGCATGATTGGGACCTGGAATTCAATAGCAGTAAGATGGGATGGCATTTTGCCCACAGCACTATTCAGCTTAGCATTGGCGGCTAAGCGTAGCACCTGCTGTTCTGTTTGCAAGATCAGGAAGCTGAACTAAAAGCCAGTGGTAGAGCGCATCAGCTCAGCTTTCCTGCCTGGGAAAGCCCCAGCTCCTAGGAAAGGACTATCTGGGTTTGAATCTCAGTTCAGCCACCTGTGAGCAAAGCAAGCCTGGCTTTCAGGTTGTTGTTTAAGAAACTTGACAGTAAGCCAGCTTTTCTTTTCTGGGAGATTGGCAATCATTTTTAGACCAGTTAACATCTCCTAATTCTCTTCATCTATGACAAAGGAATGATAATAGTTTGGGTGGTGTGAGTTTTAATTGTTTATATAAATGATGCATGAAAGAGAGGCCAGAGCATGTGACATGCTCAATTTTGATCTCTTACTTATGAGTTTATGGTTGTAACATAAGAATATTTTAAGTGCTACCATCCTGCATGAAATCCAGGTAACTAGAATTTCCAGAAATGTTCATCTTATCAGGCCACACTGGTATCACCTCAAAGCTGCCAATATAGATATTTTGAATCTTATATTGCATATCTTCTCTCTAGCCTCCTTTACTCAGCTTAAAAACTGAGATATTGTTTATACTAAGTAATACATGTTTATATTTACAGAATGCCTGGTGACCGTTAGGTTATAGCAGACTATATATCACCCTTATTCTTTAGTCCACCAATTAACACAAAGAATGTGGTCTAACTTCCAAAAATGGGAATTCCAAAGAATTTCAGAAATAGAGGTTAAGGATGAATGTCAATGGAGGGGGGAGGGAGTCCTTAGATGATAAAGAACATAATATCCCATACTCTTTGCTCTAGTTTCATTTCTGTTGCTGTAATAAGATAAAATACCTAGACCAGAAAGAAATATTGGGAAGGAAGGGTTTACCTAGCTTACAACTCCAGGTTACAGCCCATAATTTTGGAAAAGTCAAAGCATGAACTCAAGCATTTAGTCATATCAAAACCACCGGCAAGAGCTGAGAGAAACTAAAACACTCATGCTGCCCACTTGCTTCCTGGCTCACTTGCCTGCTTGCTTTACTATGTCACAATTCAAGACAGAACCTAGGGAATGGTACCTCCCTGAGTGGGCTGGGTCTTCCTACACAAATTAACAGTCAAGACAATGGTCCACAGATCTACCCACCATCCAACTTGATCGAGAAAATTTCTCCTGAGGACTGTTTTCCTAGGTAACTCTAGGGTGTGTCAACTTGGCAGTTAAAGCTAACCAGCGTACTTTTTTCTGCCGTTGCTCCACACATCCCTCTCAGTTCAGTTAAAACCATTTGCATACCTGAGTTCCCAAAGGTGTTTGTTTGTTTGTTTTTTGTTTGTTTTTTTTCACGGGGAAGCAGGTGCAGACAATATCATCTTTCCATGGTGCCAACATTTGAATAAATCTAAGATCTTTCCCATCAATTCTCACATCCCATGTATTGACTCTTGAGTAATGAGTATATATGGATTCAGGTCTGGTAACAAAACCCAAACCAAATCATGGCATGCTTTATGAGCCATTATAAGATATGTAGGATAAAGCAAAAAGCTCTGCCATCAAGGACGTTATAGCATATAAGAAACAAGATACAACAATGTTCATAATACTCCTTTATCTGTAATGTCCGTGGGATCTGAGTTGACACCTCTTCTTTTATTCATTTCTGTTGTCTTTTTGGATTTAGTCTGGCTAGAGGGCTAATCAATTTTATTGATTTTTTTAAAAGAAACAACTTTGATCTTGCTAATTTCCTCTACTGGTCTCCTGTTTTCCATTATTATTTTATTTCTTTCAAACATTACTTCTTTTCTTTTACTCAGAATGACTTGTTCATTTTTACAAATGGGTATGAATTATTCATATTAGTGAGGTTCAAACTGATGTTTCTACACATTTGTATGGTCTGTACCAACCTCAGTTTTCATCCTCCAGCTCCCCCGACCCTTCCCAGTCGCTAGTCTTTGTTTAGTTGATTTTTAAAGCTTCCATATATGACCTGCAACATGTGGTACTTTAAAGTTAAGTTAAAAGCTCTTCTAGTTTTCTTGAGCTGACTTCTGTACTATTAGTTGTTAACACTCTTTATCCCTTACAACTGTCCTTATTCTTTAAAAAATTTCATAAATTTCTTATTATAGAAGGTTATTTCAAACAGCCAGGAACTATGTACACACATGAAAAAGGAGTTTGTGGTAGTTTGTCATGTTTTAGCATCTATCATGTGGCAGGTGCTGGCTTAGGAAAAAAGGGACAAGAACCACTTCTTCGTGTATGACAGAATTGGAGCCTGAATGTGTAAAGCTGGCATGGGTAAAGAAAACAGTCCAATAGACTTGTTTCTATACTTGCTCCGCATATATATTTTATTTAACATCCATATCTTGCTGAACTGTTTCAAAACAAATATGAGACATCATGACACTTTATCCTTTAATACTTTAGCATGCATTTTCAAAAACACCTAAAGCCACTTATTCTCTGATAATTACACCTCCATTATCACACCTAACAATTAGTGATGATTCTCTAAGCCACTCAAGTACCCAGCTGTGCTTTAGTCTCCCCTTGCTTCCCGTCCTCAGATGCCTCAACCACTTTTTTTGGTTCTGCTCTGATCCCTGAGAAAGAGAGGCTGGCTTCTACAGCCTGCCTCAACCGGGTTTCCAGTCAAGGTCAACCAATGGGAAGTGCCCATAGACACCCAAGGCAATGAGAAACGCTAGCAAGTGTTAGGGAGTCGGGAAGGAACTGGGGTGCTTTTTCTCTCTCTCTCCCCACCAGGTTAGTGCCATGGTGTTGGCTGCATCTACCACCCTATCTCTTGTTAGGCAGCGCTGTGTTCAACCACTACTCTGAGCTCGTCATTCTCCACAGGCTTGATCCTTCATTTCTCTGGGCGGGGGCAGGGGGTTGCCAGGGGCTTCTCTGCCAAGCCATGGATGTGTCAACAACTTACATCTTTTTCTTTCCTCACCCTACCCATACCCTCCAACAGTGTCTTCATTAAATGATTTATGAGTGAGTTCTTTTGAGCTGACTGCCGTCAGTTTCCGGTGAAGACCCTGCCTCATATTTGAACAGTCCATTCTTAACAGTCAACATTTACCCAATGTGTGTTTTTTAACTTTTTATTTTTTTTTAACCAAAATTCAATCCCGCCTTGTGTTGTATTTGTTTCTGCCCCTTTAGCGTCTTAATCAAGACTACTCCTCTCTCTTTTACCAGTGGCCTCTTCTTAAGGCCGTATCAGTTGGCTAATAGAAACCACGCGTGCCAGGCACGTCCAGTTGCTTCCTCATAGTGTCACTCCATTCCTTCTTCTCTTTGGGTCGAATCTAGTCAGACTTTCAGATCCAGCTTCCATTTTAATGCCACTAACCAGAACACAGGTCATTTCACGTCATTTATGGAGTATTATCTCAGGAGGCACATGTACTAGCAGTAGTGGGCTCACTGGATAGTCATTTCAGTTACCAAAAGAGAGCAGCCATATTTTCCTGTCATGACTGTGAAAGGAGCCCACCGTGCTATTTACAAGGAATCTGATGCACTGATGTGCAAATCTCTGGCTCTCTGTGCTCTGCCTGACTGTTTCAGCATCCATAATTTATCCAACACTGACTGTTTCATTGCATCTTACAAATGTATTGTTTTCTGTTTCTCTCATTACTTCTTCTTGTCTTAGGTAGCATCCCCTTGTACTGTGCTTTACTTTGAAAAGAAGAGCTATTTGTTTTTCCTGAGTAGAGTTGCTACAGCAAAATCGGAGAAAGTCTCATCTCTCCCCCTTCCCCATTCAATTTCTCCTTCTGAAATCAGGTAATCACTGCAATGCTAGAAACTATCCACACCGAATTTCCTTAATGAGGTCTGACAATTCAATACAATCAAGCTTAATTGGTTATCAAGGAAATTGAGCACTCCACCTTCTGATATGCAATGAATTCAGCACAGCCTGCCTTTTCTACTTCTGATTATTTCCACAGAAGTATCCCGGGCAACCCTCACCATCCATATCCTTCTAGCACTAATAGAAATGGACCCTGGATAGCACAAACTGTAGGAAGAAAACCCATTATCCGCAGCTGGCAATTATACAGCAATTAGATGTGCATCTCACAGGAGTACTCAAAATGCATTCGCAGGACTACGTCTTCTTTGTGTGGTAGCTGCTAGTTTCACAAATCTTTGATCCTGAGATTCTGGGTGCTAAGCTCCATTGTTCCGCCACTTTCTCCGTATGTACACTGAAATAAGCCATTCTGATCCCCTAAGTGCTTCTGTCTGGAAGAAATAATGGATTTCTAAAAGCTAAGTGGTTAGACTTCTGGATTGTTTGGGTTTTTATGTGCAATCATTTTGGGGCTAGACATTTGTTATCCTTAGGTGCCCTTTTGGATGTCTGGTCACTTGATGTTTGCCATCATAGCTGTGTGCTTTAGGTAGCTTCAGCTGTTTGATAAGTGTCCTGTGGAGAATATGCCTGCTAGGCTGGATGCCCAACCTCCTCTATAGGGCCCTCGCTCTTCTCCACAGTTGACTTTCAGTAGCTAGTCCTCAATTGCAAACATCTTACCAGACAGAAAGAACCATGGGGGAGTGGGGAAGGCAGACAGTATAGCCACTGAGCAATTAACTAAATCACTCTCCAACAGGATCGACAATAATTATGTGACATTCCTAACATCCCTTCATCATTACAAATAAGGCCTCCCTTTACAGGTGATGAGACATTTATGGCCACTGAGAAAATATAAGATGACTCATAGCTGCTCAGTGCCTCTAGGCTATAGGATGTATAAACAGTTGCACTATGGTCGGTCTGGTTATTGGAATATTTGTTCTCAGAGCATTCCTTGTCTACTCCCCCACATTTGTAGGGCCCGTCTCCTGCAAACCACAATTCCCAGTGGGTTCATTTTCTGTTGAGGCATAGCAAATATACTACAGCCCAAGTGGCTTAAAAATGTCACTCCTTTATTATCTCAGAGCTTCATGGCTCAGAAATCGGGGTTCAGCATGCCGATTCTCTGCCTGCGACCTCATGAAGCCCATGCCAAGCATTGACTAGCATAGTTCAAATCAATGGCATAACTGAGTTTCTAATAGCTCAGGGACTCAGGTCCATTCCCTTGCTGGCCTTTCTCAGTCACCGAGGGAAGCATTTTCTACAGGATATGCACAACCCAACCTCGAAGTGGAAGTGAGGCAACATAGAAGCTAAGAACTTTGGGCCACTAGGCAACACCACAGCTGAACAGCAAGTCCTTCTTCTTCTTGTACTTGAACACAGAGCATCAACCATACGAAGTATAGAATCTGTCAGCCCCGTGGCATGAGCTCTTTCATCGTGGTGGGATCCAAGCCACATAATGGCAAACTGTGGCCTGTGGACCACATGTGGCAGGCAACCATTTTGGAACAGTCCCAGAAGCTAAAAAGATTTAAATGTTTCTCTCTCTCTTATATTTAATTACCCGCGTATGTGTGCGAGTGTGTGTGAGCACTGTTGGAGACCAGACCTGGAGATAGAGTTACAGGTGATTGTGAACTCTCTGGTGTGGATACTGGGAAACAAACTTGAGTCCCAGCAAGAGTACTGTGCTCTCTGAACTGCTGAGCCAGCTCCTCAGCCCCGGGTTTTAACATTTCTAATGGCTACATTTTAAATGGCTTACGTGTGTCTTTGTAATATCACGTTTTGATGCTTAGGTAGCACAGACTAAAATATGTACTACCTGGCTCTCTACAAGAAAAAAAAAAATAGTGGAACCCTGAATCTTATGCATCAGCTCAATCAGAAGAAAGGCAAATTAAAAGGGATAGCTGGGGGGAGGGGCTTGATGCTGAAGCAAGGAAAAGATAGAAGACACCTCCAGAGAAAAAGCAAGCTAGGAAACATGATAATAGGTCCATCCGAAAAAGTGAAACTGCCATTCAAAACTCCCTGGAGTATAATGTAATTTTTAAGTCTTTGTATAACTTGTAATAAAAAACCTCTTGTTTTAATTTACATATCATTTGGTTACTAATGATGTTGGGTTTCTTTTCACATGTTAATTTGAAGAATTGCAAATGAATGCTACAAATAAAATGAACAGATTTCCAAACCAAGGAAGAATCAAAAATAGTTAATATCCATAAAACTTAGTTATCTACAAAATGGAAAATATATTAAAAGTCTCAACCAAAAAATGAGCAAATGTTTATGTTTAAATTAATTGTTAATCTCCAAGACCAACATACATTTTGAAGCATTACTTCTGAGTCCAAGACTTCATGATTGGGCATTCTCAAACATCACAGGTGATTTCCCAATGCTTGATACCAGTTTACTCATTGCTGGCTTGTTTAGACTGTATACTTGTATCCTCAAGAAAACACAAAAAAGGACATTTTCACAAAAGGAAAATGAAGTTTATAAAACTAAGCTTTAAAATTTCAATATAAACATTTTACCCTCAGGCAAGAGTGAAACCCTGTGTGGTGGTTTGAATGAGAACGACCCCCCTAGGCTCATACCTTTGGATGCTTGGTCTCCAGTTTGTGGAACAGTTTGGGAAGGATCAGGAGGCGTGGTCTCGTTGCAGGATGTGTGTCACTGCTGGTGGAGGTTGAGGTTTCAAAAGCCTATGCCATTCCCAGTTAGTTCTCTCCATCTTTTGCTTGTGGATGAAGATGTGGGTTCTCCGTTACTGCTCTGGTGCCGTGCCTGGCCACTGCCATGTTCCCAGCTGTGATTGGCATAGACTCTAACCAATGCTCTAAAACCGCAAATGCCAAATAAACTCTTTATTCTAAACTTGCCTTGGTCGTGGTGTCTTATCACAGCAGCAGGAAAGTAACCAAGACGCCCTCTTTTAATATCAAATTGGGGCCTCTCCACATTCTCATCCTCTAAGTGGTGCTTCTTTATACAGCTGGCTTTCTGTCTTCTGCGTCAGGATTTTGACAAAGTAAGCTGGAGGTTTCTGCTCCTGAAAGCAAGAAAACAGTAAGGATTTAAAGAGCTCACATCAAAAGCACACCAGCCCTAACTTGAGAAGGATCTTCATGGCACAGTGAAAGATGATCTGTGTAAAAAGAAATTAGTGCTTAACACAGAGATACACAGGAAGTCAAAACTGTACTGAGAACAATTCACACCCCCTAAGTCACGGACTATAACACCATCTTTTTTTTTTAACTACCAAAATGATACTAGAATAGAAGCAGCTTTAACTTCTCTGAAGAATCTGTTTCAGCTTACTCAAAATCTGGACAGGGTCAAAAATTTCCACCCAACACATGCAGAATGACAAGATCAGAAATTTAGAAAAAAAAAATCACCATTAGCTCATCTCAGTGAAATAGACCTCACAAACAGCGAATGGTCAATAAATCATTATAATATCTACTACTGTCATATGGAGTCACCTCCTGATACATTCATCAATCTTGTATCACTCCAGTTGATAGGCTTTGGCACTGTACTTTACGACACAGTGCCGCGGGAACGGTAAAGTTCCAGTTATAAATCATTCTTACCAATAAAATTGACAAACGTAGATGAGCTTTGAGCTCTCATACCCAGCTTATAGAAAATGTTGAGAATAGAGGGACTCCTTAAAAAGCAAGCATCCAGTCTCTGAATGTGGAATTCTCTAGGACAGGAAGGATAAATAATTGTATTTTAAAATGGGAGCAGGTACAAAATAAAAGATGTAACAAATATTAAAACCAAATGTTGTGTTCTGCCCTCATTTGGGTCTCAGTTTGAAAGACAAATGCAGCTTTAAAAAACCATTTGGGGTAATGATAAATATTAACATAGAGTAGGCATTACAGAAAACGAAGAATCCACTGTTAGGCACGATCATGACATTATGATGGGGGGTGTGGAAATGGTCCTTACCTACTATAAATGTTCTTGGTCCTCTGTAGAAGACACATGGGCTTCAAAACAGGTCGACCTAATCTAAACCAGCCTATGTTTCCCTCGATGGGATAAACCACATAAGTGACAGATAAACTGGGGAGTAAAAATTGAGTAGCAAATTTGTGTTGGTGGATACATGGCTTTTATCAAACATCTCAGTTGAAGTGATACCTGGATGTGCTTTCTCACATGCAAGGAAGGACTTAGATCAGGACTTACCTTTGGACTTTATCAGAAAATTATGTCTCTACAATGAAAAAGCAATTCTGAAACCAGGAAGTCGGTCACCAAATTTTCCATTATATTAAACTATCTGATGAAACTATGAAAGCAGAAGAAAATACTTCATGAATGTGTGACTAGGTATTCAGGCCCTGGGTCAGATTTGTCACAGCAAAGCAAATGTTCTCTATTGATTATGAATATCTAAGAATCTTTAAGAAGCTAGACCCCACCCCACCCCCATATAAGCCTGCAAGAGACCAGCTCTCATGCTGATGGAGATTCAGCTATGCGGATATTTCTTTTGCTCTTATTCTTATTATGGGGCTTTTTACCCCCCAATCCCAATTTTAAAACATCAATTCTACTTCTCCCATAAGTCCTATGGAGTTCACTATATTGTCAATTCCAAGATTTGTGGTTGTTGTTGTTATTATTAGTTTGATTTTTAGGAATGTGTATATCATAGTAAAATTAACTGTGTACCATAGTCAAGTTTCTCACCAACCTACTAGAAAACTGATATAGAACTATTCACGAAAATTCCCGTAGGGCTGGGGAAATGGCTCAGTTGGTAAAGTGTTTGCAATACAAGCATGAAGACATGAGTTTGGATTCACCAGAACTCACATAAAAAGGCTGATGTGCAGCCAAAGCTCACCGACCTGTCAGTCTGGCTGAACTCTGAGCTTCAAGTTGAATGAGAGCTCCTGCCTTTCAAAAGTAAAGATGGAGAACAATTGGAGAAAGACATCTGACATGTACTGTGGCCTCCCCAAGCAGTGACACACATGTACGTGTGAACACACACACACACACACACACAGTTCATATAGCACACACACAAAATAAAAACACAGCGCACATTCTAGATAAATAAATAAATAATAAAATCATCTTCAACGTCTCACTTTTGAAAATTTGACAAATGGGACTACCACCCATGGCAAGGATTTCTAAAGCTGTGTGCATAGAACACTCAATGTGCTGTCTCACCTGTGGGAAGGGCTGAATAAACAGTGGCTATTATTGTCCACAGACAAGCTTCTGTTGTCTACCTGCTGCTGTTGAGCCAGACAATCGCAAAGAAAAAAGGCCAACCAGTCTGTGGGCATTTGGACTCGAACACTCAGTGGCTCTCCTATCCTCACATCTGTACTGCCAAGCCTCAGAGACACAGTCTGTCTTTGTTCCTTCCCATAGTCTGTAGGCTGAAGCCCAAGTGGGCAGTTATACCTAGAGCTTGTCACAGACGGCTCTGAAAATCGTGAGACCTTTGCAACAGCAAAGCCAGTTATGGTCTAGTGAACTGAAACAAGGACCTAGGAGACTTGCCATGGCTTTTTCAGGCACCCTGCTGCCAATCTGTGACAAACCATGGCCTGATAGCTCTTCTCAGGGGAACTTAAAGCGTCAGAGCCTCATTCAGAGCCTCCATTATCACTCACATCACCCCAGGGACCCCTTATTCCTTCTGGCTGCAAAAAATTTGGTCAATAGGGATCTTGCATGGAATTCTGTCCACAGCAGAGTCTTTATTCTCGGAAAGCAGATGGAAAAGGAACTTGACCAGAGGCTTTAAGAGCCGGTTGGTCTGTGTTCAACATGGCTGCCCTGTGTACATTTTTAGTAGAACTTAGGGGGAGTTTGAACACATAGCACTGAACTGAAAGCAGAGCTCTAGCCTCATGAGGACTTTCCTGAGGGTTGTCCACTTAACGTAAAGAGAGACAGTCTTCAAAAGAGCAGAAATGTTTACCCCAATGAGAATGTGAATAAACTGGGTGTATTCAGGAGACTGAGGCCAGGATACATATGCTACCTGGATACAGAGTTCTTTAATCATGGAGGCCCAGATAGGAGGTGGCTTAGCTCCTGGCTGGAGGTGCCACTGGTAGCCAAGCAAGGGTTCTATGCAGGGCACCTTTCAGAATTGTTGCAACCTTAAAGAAGGTTAAAGACATGCTTTGTTACTAGCCGGGTGGACACAGGAAGAAGTCTTGAAGACGCAGGAAAACTCTCGAAAGCACAGTGTGTTCATAGAGAGAGCATTCCCTGTTGGTCCTTGAGAAAGCCCTGAAGCAAGTTACTATCTCAGGCAGATCTGCACAATTTCCTGGTTTTCCTGGAATTTGGGGGACTTTGTACTTGCCAGATAATCCTGGGGATGTTAGTGTCCGTTTTTGGGGTTATTAGTTTTGTTAATGAAAGAATTTAAAAATAGAGTCAAGCAGAAGGTCAATGACTATTTCATCAGAGTTTAAAAGGACACTCCAGGGTAAGAAAGCTGTGGATCTCAGCAGCTGCCCAGAGTGGGGGTGGGGGGAAGAAGCATCCCATTGTTACAAGCACAGCCATCACAGCAAGGCTGCAGGCAGCCACATGATATGGGAGGGGCTTTAGAGAAAAGTAAGGAAGCCCAAGGAACCAGGGCAAGCATCCTTAGGTTCTAGTCTTCATCTAAATGTAAGAGATGGAGAAAAAAGAAAAAAAATAAAGTTAGTCCTAATACAGAGAGGTGGACAGAACCAACCTACCTCATAGTGACTTGACTTGTAAAGATTGGGCTATCAAGTGGGATTCTGGGAAAGAAAAATACAATTACTATTTCACTGAAGGACAGGTTATTCTATCTATCCCTTTAGCATGGCTTAAGGTAAGCCTGACTTCCTAGAGGTGATCCCTTGGCCAGGTGATTGACATGGCCCTACTGGGCTGTTAGTCTCCATGCAGGCCAAAGATTCTAATCTCTTGACCACAAGTCTTTTTCTCTTAGAGAAACTTTGTTGCTGATCTAATACTGCCTCCAGGTTTGTCCAAGTCTCTACACACAGAAACACTGCACTTTGGTCTCTTCCGTTTTCACCTGGTAGGAGGCCTAGGGTTCCTCTGTGATGCTCCGGAGACTCGTGTCTCATCTCTGCTCTCCGGCTGCTGAGAATCTGACTAGCCATCTTGCTGTGCACCATTTCTCATCCAGTCTCCCCTGGTTCAAGGTATCCCTAGACTGAATCGAGGACCAGACTGGGTACCACATCCCACTGAGGCTGCCGCTCAGGGCAGTGGCGTGATTTGGGGTGAAGAGAAGGAGAAATGAGCAGTGGCTTCTTAAAGTCAGAGAAAGAAATAAAAGGAGGCATGACACGCAGGCTGGAAGAAATTACAACCCATGTCTACAATATTATGTGGTGACATGACTGTCACATATTTCTCAACTGTACAGAGATGTAGAGGTTCTTTAAAAGGATCCTGAAAGGATTCCATTTTGGAAAAGTTGGGTCCCTCTAGGACACCGTGTCCCATAAAAGCATCAACTTGGCCAGTCATTAGTGTTATCTAGATTCAGTCAGCTTGTCTCAGTCGTTCATATTTTTTTTTAAAGCAGAGGTAATCATGGAGATATATACTGCTTAGGGACATGTGTGTGTGTGTGTTTGTATGTGTGCTGTCCTCGCAGAAGTGTCTGTTGCCCGAAGAGCTTTCTTCCCAGACAGTGTACCATGCCCATGGGAATACGCTAACAGAGAAGACAGATCTCTGACTGTTTCCTACAAAGTACTTCTAGACTTAAGTTCTCAGTGCCTTTGCTCACAAGCTAGAGAACAAGCTCTTACACGTTCAAGACAGGAAGCGCAGGAGCAGCCTGTTTGCTTAAACAAAAGGAAAAGAAAAACATGCTGGTGTGAAATGTAATTTTAGTTAGAATAAGAATGTGAAACATGTAATAGTTGGAGGTGGTAGCCTGATCCTTCACCAGAGTCATGGAGAGAAGGGATAATCAATTATGGCCAGCCACTGTGGGCATGCGCTGTTTGGGGAGAAGAGAGGAGAATTTGAAAACACGTTGGCTTTCACCACCATTCAAAACAAGAGTAAGAGGCAAAACAGCATTGAAACTGAAGCCAGAGCTCTGATACAAACAGAAGCTATAAACAACACTTGCTATTCTGAAGTTCTAGAGCCATCTGGGTAAAAGATTTTTGACCTAAGATTTGAGTTAAGTCTAAGAATATTCACATTCTCTCTCTCTCTTTTTATTTATGTATTTTTTCTACTTTATGTCCCAATCTCAGCCCCCCTCTCTCCTCCCCTCCCATTCCTACCCTCACACCCCCTCCCCCCACTCACTTTCCCATCTACTCAGTGAAGGGGATATCATGGGTACCAGGGTACCCCCATGGGTGCCAACCTGCTCTGGCACATCAAGCCACAGCAGGACTAAGTGCATTTTCCTCACTGAGGCCAGACAAGGCAACCCAGCTAGGGGAAAGGTATCCAAAGGCAGGCAACAGAGTCAGGGACAGCCCCCCCCACACACACACTCCATTTGTTAGGGGACCCAAATGAAGATCAAGATGGACATCTGCTACATATGTGTATGGGGCCAAGGTCCAGCCCATGCATGAGCTTTGGTTGGTGGTTCAGTCTCTGTGAGGCCCCCTGGACCCAGCTTAGTTGATTCTGTAGGTCATCTTGTGGTGCCCTTGACCTGTTCAGCTTCCTCAATCCATTCTCCCAACCCTGACACACACTCTTCCACAAGACTGCCTGAGCTTCACCTAATGTCTGGCTGTGGGTGTCTGCTTCTGTTTCCATCAGTTGCTGGATGAAGCCTCTCAGGCAGTTATACTAGGCTCCCATCTGCAAGCATAGCAGAGTATCATTAATATTGTCAGGGGTTGGCTCACTCCCATGGGCTGGGTCTCAAGTTGGGATGGTTGTTGGTTGGCAATGCCTTCAATCTCTGTTCCTTTCCTTCTTGTTGTTGAGTCAAAGGTTTTCTGGGTTGGTGTCCTCTTCCCTCTGCTTGAAGTCCTGCCTGGCTACAGAAGGTGTCAATTTAGGCTCCATATCCCCTACTGCTAGGAATCTCAGCTAGGGTCACTCCCATAGATTTCCAGGAGGCTCCCCTATCCCGCTTCTCCAGTTCCTTCCAGAGGTGCTCCCCCTAATTTTTGTTCTCTCTTCGAGCCCTCCCTCCTCCCCACACCTAATCCTTACTCCCATTCCCCTCCCAACCCCTCCATCCACCCCAAAGCCTATTTTATTCCCCCATCTGAGTGAGATTGCAGCATCCTCTTCATTGCCTAGCTTCTTGGGGTCTGTGGATTGTAGCATGGTCATCCTGTACTTTACAGTTAATATCCACTTAGAAGTGAGTACACACCACACGTGTCTTTCTGGGTCTGGGTTACCTCAGTCAGGATGCTATTGCCTAGTTACATGCACTTGCCTGTGAATTTTATGATGTCCTTGTTTTTAATAACTGAGTAGTAGTCCATTGTGTAAATGTACCTCATTTTCTTTTTCCATTCTTTGGTTGAGGGGAATCTACGCTGTGTCCAGTGTATGAATAAAACTACAGTGAATGTAGTTGAGCAAGTGTCCTGTGGTAGGTTGGAACATATTGTGGGTGTATGCTCAGGAGTGGTATAGTTGGGTCTTAAGGTAGAACTATTCCCAGTTTTCCGAGAAACTGCCAAATTGATTTCCAAAGCGGTTGTACAAGTTTGCATTTCCACCAGCAATGGAGGAGTGTTCCCCTTGCTCCACATCCTCGCCAGTACGTGCTGTCACTTGAGTTTTTGATTTTAGCCATTTTGACAGGTTGAAAGATGGAATCTCAGAGTTGTTTTGATTTGCATTTGCTTGATGACTAAGGGTGTTGAACATTTTTTAAGTGCTTCTCAGCCATTAGAGTCCTCTGTCGAGAATTCTCTGTTTAGCTCTTTACCCCATTTTTCAATTTGGTTATTTGGTTTCTTGGTGTCTAATTTCTTGAGTTTTTCTTTTAAATATATTTTGGATATTAGCCCTATGCTGAATGTAGGATTGGTGAAGATCTTTTTTCCATTCAGTAGGCTGCCATTTTGCCCTATTGACAGTGTCCTTTACCTTACAGAAGCTCTTCAGTTTCATGAGGTCCCATTTATTAATTGTTGATTTTAGTGACCGAGCTGATGTTGATGTTTAGAGCTTTAGTTGATGTTCTGTTCAGAAAGTTGTGTCCTGTACCAATGTGTTCAAGGTTATTCCCCACTTTCTCCTCTATTAGATTTAGTGTATCCAGTTTTATGTTGAGATCTTTGATCCACTTGGACTTGAGTTTTGTGCAGGGTGATAAATATGGATCTATTTGCATTCTTCTATATGCAGACATCTAGTTAGACCAGCACTATTTGTTAAACATGTTTCTTATTTCTATTGTATGGTTTTTAATTCTTTGTCAAAAATCATGTATGCACAGGGGTGTGGATTTATTTCCCGGTCTTCAATTTGATTTCATTGATCAATCTGTCTATTTTTATGCCAGTACCATGCAGCTTTTATCACTATTGCTCTGTCATAAAGCTTGAAATCAGGGATGGTGATACATCCAGAAGTTCTTCCATTATTCAGTATTGTTTTAGTTATCCTGGATTTTTTTATTTTTCCATATAAAGTTGAGAATTGCTCTTTCAAGTTCTGTTAAGAGTTGTGTTGGAATTTAGATGGTAATTGCATTGAATGTGTAGATTGCTATTGCTAAGATGGCCATTTTTACTATGTAAATCCTACCAATCCATGAGAACAGGAGGATTTTCAATCTTCTAATATCTTCTTTAGTTTCTTTCTTCAGAAATATGAAGTTCTTATTATACATGTCTTTCACTTGCTTGGTTAGAGTTACACCAAGATATTCTATATTATTTTTTACTATTGTAAAAGATGCTGTTTTCCTAGTTTTTTTCCTCCGCCTGTTTATTTTTTGTATACATGAGGGCTGCTGATTTTTTCAAGTTAATTTTTTATCGAGCCACTTTGCTGAAGGTGTTTATCAGCTGTAAGAGTTCTCTGGTAGAACTTGGGGAGGGTCATATCATTTTGGAAGTGATATTTTGACTTCTTCCTTTCCAATTTATATCTTCTTGATCTCCTTTAGTTGTCTTATTGCTCTAGCTAGGACTTCAAGTACTATATTGAATAGATACAGAGAGAGTGGAGAGCCTTGCCTTGTCCCTGATGTTAGTGGAATTTCTTTAATTTCTTCTCCATTTAATTTTATGCTGGCTATCGACTTGCTGTATATTGCCTGTATTGTGTTTGGGTGCGCGCCTGTCTCCCTGATCTCTCCAAGACTTTTAACGTAAAGGGGTGTTGAATTTTGGCAGAGGCTTTTCCCCTTCCATCTAATGAGATGATCATGTGGTTTTTTTTTTTTTCATTTTGTTTAGATGGTGGATTACATTGATGGATTTGCATATATTGAACTATCCTTACATCCCTGAGATGAATCCTACTTGATCACAGTGTATGATGTTTTTGATGTGTTCTTAGATTTGGTTTGTAAGTATTTTATTGAGTATTTCTGCGCCAGTGTTCATAAGGGAAATTGGTCTGAAATTCTTTCTTTGTGTGGATTAGGTATCAGGGTGACTGTGACTTCATAGAATGGGCCTTGCAATGTTCCTTCTGTTTCTATTTTGTGGAATAGTTTGAGAAGTATTGATGTTAGCTCATATTTAAAAGTCTGGTAGAATTGTGCATTAAAACAATCTGATCCTGAGCTCTTTTGGTTGGGAGACTTTGAATGACTGCTTCTATTTCCTTAGGTGTTATAGGATTATTTGTTTACCTGATCTTGATTAATCTTTGATAAGTGGTATCTATCAAGAAAATTGTCCAATTTTTTTTAGAGTCTCTAATTTTATGGAGTACAGCCTTTTAAAGTAAGACCTAATGATTCTTGGGGTTTCCTCGATGTCTGTTGTTATATCCCCCTTTTCATTTCTGATTTTGTTGATTTGGACATTGTCTCTCTGCCTTTTAGTTTGTTTGGCTAAGGGCTTGTCTACCTTGTTGATTTTCTCAAAGAACCAGCTCTTGGTTTTGTTGAGAAAACAAAACAAGACAACCAGCTCTTTGTATTTTTCTTTTTGTTTCTAACTTACTGATTTCAGCCCTGTGTTTGATTATTTACTGCCATTTACTCCTCTTAGGTGAGTTTGCTTCTTTTTGTTCTAGAGCTTTCAGGTGTGCTGTTAAATTGCTAATATGAGAACTTTCCAATTTCTTTATGAAGGTACTTAGTGATATGAACTTTCCTCCCATAACTCCTTTCATTGTATCCTGGAAGTTTGGGTATGTTGGGCTTTTATTTTCATTAAATTCTAGAAAGTCTTTTATTTCTTTCTTTATTTCCTTGACCTAGCGATCACTGAGTAGAGAGGCGTTCAGTTTCCACAAGTTTGTAGGCCTTCTTTGTTTCTGTTGTTGAAGTCCAGCTTTAATCCATGGTGGTCTGATAAGATTCAGGGGGTTATTTCAATTATCTTGTATCTGTTGAGTCTTTCTTTATTACCTACTATATGATCTATTTGGAGAAGATTCCATGAGGTGCTGAGAAGAAGGTATATTCTTTTGTGTTTGGATGAAAATTTCTGTAAATAGCTGTTAGGATCATTTGATTCATAACATCTGTTTGTTTCATTATTTCAATTTAGTATCTGTCTCAATGACCTCTCCATTGGTGAGAATGGTATGCTGAAGTCTCCCACTATTAATGTGTGTGGTTTGGTATGTGATTTAAGCTTTAGTAATGTTTCTTTTTATGAATGTGGGTACCCTTGCATTTGGGACATACATGTTCAGAATTGAGACATCATCTTGGTGGATTTTTCCTTTGATGAGAATGAAATGTCTTTCTCTTCTCTTTTGATCAATTTTGGTTGAAAGTTTATTTTATTAGATATTAGAATGGTTACTCCAGCTTGTTTCTTGGGTCCATTTGCTTGAAAAACTTTTTTCTAGCCCTTTACTCTGAGATAATGTTTATCTTTCTTGCTGAGGTGTGTTTCTCATGTGCAGCAGAATGTTGGATCCCATTTTTTAATCCATTCTGTTAGCCTGTGCCTTTTTATTAGGTAATTGAGTCCATTGATGGTGAAAGATATTAATAACCAAAAATTGTTAGTTTCTGTTATTTTGATGGCAGTGGTGGTATGTGTTTGTGTGTGTGCGTGCGTGTGTTTCCCTTCTTTTGTTTTCGCTGATGTGGAGTTAATTATTTTCTTTGTTTTCTTGGGTGTAGTCCACCTCCTTGGGTTGGAGTTTTCTTTCTAATATCTTCTATAGGGATGGATTTGTAGATAGATATTGTTTAAATTTGGGTTTGTTATGGAATATCTTTTTTTCCCCATCTATGGTGATTAAAAGTTTTGCCGGGGATAGTAGTCTGAGGCAGTAGATGAGGCAGTATCTGTGGTCTCTTAGAGTCTACAAGACATCATCTGCCCAGGCCCTTCTGATTTTTAGGTTCTCTGTTGAAAAACCAGTGTAATTCTGACAGGTTTGCGTTTTTATGTTACTTGGCCTTTTCCCCTTGCAGCTGTTCATGTCTTTCTTTGTTCTGTACATTTAATGTTTTGATTATTATGTAGTGGAGGATTCTCTTTTCTGGTTCAATCTATTTGGTGTTCCGTACATTTCTTGTATATTTATATGCACCTTTTTCTTTTATTTGGGGGAAATTTCTTCTATGATTTTGTTGAAGATATTTTCTGGGCCTTGAAGCTGGGAATCTTCTTTTTCTTCTATTCCTGTTATTCTTAGGTTTGCTCTTTTCACAGTGTCCCAAACTTCTTGGATGTTTTGTGTCAGAAACTTTTTAGATTTAATATTTTCTTTGACTGATGTATTGATTTTTGTCAATTGTATCATCTATGCCTGAGATTCTCTCTTCCATCTTTTGTATTCTATTAGTGATGATTATGTCTGTAGTTGGTGTTTTCTTCCCTAAGTTTTCAATCTCCAGGGTTTCCTCAGTTTGTGTTTCTTTTATTTTCAGGTCTTGAGCAGTTTTATTCATTTCCTTTACCTGTTTGATTGTATTTTTCTGTATTTATTTAAAGGATTTATTCATTTTCTTTTTAAAGGCCTCTATCATCTTTATAAGATTGGATTTAAGGTCATCTTCTTGAGATTCAGCCTTTTTAGGGTATTCAGGGCTTGCTATAGTAAAATGACTGGGCTCTGATGGTTCTATATTACCCTGGCTCTTGTCGATTATGTTTTTATGCTGGCCTTTAGCCATCTGTTTGTCCCTGGTGTTGGCTAGATGCTTCTGATGCCAGCTGGAACCCTCAAGGAGGCAGACAGAGCCATGGGCCTGAGAATGGAGCTCAGGAAACAAAGTATAGATGGCTGTGCCCTAAGGGGCCTGGCAGGCCAAATATTCACATTCTTAAAGTCAGTCCAATTTAAAAGTTTTATAAGTTTTAACTGGGGCTGTTTCTAAGTTAGATCCAAGAAAATTTTCAAGTTTATTTGCCCAGATAAAATGTTCTAAACTAAAGAGGAGTGTGAATAGTATCTATTTGAAAAGTTTCTGCACTTTAGTTTTACTTCTAGTAGAAAGACTACCCTAAAGGGAAAAAGAAGGCTCCCTTGAAGGCGTGTTCCAAAAACATGGACATCAGCTATTTATCCAAACGAGTTTTGTATAGTGTGTAGTGTAAGTACTATAAATGCATTTGAAGTGTATATTAATTGTCTGCGGTTACATTAAAAACTTACTCCCAAACTTAAGAGCTTAAAACAATCATTATCTCACATAGTCTTTAGGATGAGGAATCCAGGAGTGGCTTAGATGGATGCTGGTGATTCATGACATTATTGTCAAGCTGTCACCTGAGGCTGGAGTCTTCTGAAGGGTTGGCAGGGGCTCCCAAACCTGTTCACATGACCCTTGACAGAGTGACTGGTGTGAGATGGAAATTAGTGTCTTGAAAATGACATAGCATCTCTTCCTGTCTTGTTTCAATACAGATGAGTTCTGGTAAAATGTGGGAAAGGACAATACAGTGTGTAAGTACCAAGAAAAGGCCATGTTATAGACTGGCTGCCAGAGTCTGCCCTCAGGCCCCTAGGAGTCATGTCGCTCCTGTATATAAAATGCATTCACTCCACACTAACACTGCTAAGATTCATATTTTATAATGGCATCATCAGTGCAAGAATCAGAGTCTTGTCATGTTGATCATGTCCAGTTACATACATGATTTCTCAGACATAGTTCTTTGAGTACTGTATTAGTTATTTTCTCATTACTGTGCAAAATCTCATTTCTGTTTGGTCTAGAGCCCTAATCCATGGAATGGTACCACCCACATTTAGGATATGAATTCCTACCTCCACCAACATGATCTAGAAACTCTGCTGTGCCACAGGTTTTTCTCCTAGGCAATTCTGGATACTGTTGTGTCTACAACTAAATGCACCATTACAAGCGCAGTTCCTCCAGGGGGGAAAAACATACACACACCTACCATACAGTTTCAGATCAGAAATAGGATAAACATCACATGTGTTGGTATTCTAAAGGAGGCAAATTGGAGCAGCTCTCAAATCCAACCAAGACATGTAGACTTTCCATAAGGCTCAGTGCTATTCTGAGACTATACCTTCTGAGTTACAGCTTATTTTTCATACAGTTTAGTATATGGACAATGACATTTTTTTGTCAAGTACAATAGGGACAGGATAGGTTGAAAGGGCCCTTGACTGTCTCTATCCCTCTGGGTTCTTATTAGAAAGATATCTGCTAATTTTAATTTTTTTAAACTTAAAACAGTCTTTAAATTTTCATGAATCTTCCATTAGACAAAAGTCACACAAATACGTCTGCAAGATGTTTAATCCCTCCTTCATCTTGTGATTTTGTGAAGGGCAATGTTCTTAAGCTTCTGAGAAGCCCTATTTTGAAAGGATCTATGAATCATAGCCTTAATTGGTTTGAATGGTGATTCTCCCACAAAGGTTCATGTATTAAAGGCTTAGGCCCCAGGTTGGTGCTATTAGGAGGCAGTAGAGCCTTTAGAAATTGGGGACTAGTGAGAGATCTATCTTTACTGGATCTCTCCTTGTTTTCATTCTCTGGACAACCAGTCTTCTGTCTGCCCTAACACCATTGCTCTCCACCACGAAGTGAGGCAGACAATGAGCCTTGCTGAGCCGACCCTTCTTACCCTTTTTGGAATTTGAGCCTTCAAAACTGTAAGCTAAATATGCCATTTTCCTTTTATATGTTAGCTGCCTTGACTGTTTCTCCGTAATGCAAAGCTGACTAACACAATAGTCTTTTGTGTGACTAACACAGTACTCCTTAGGCATTACTTTTGAAGGTTTTGAGATCATAGCAAAGAATTTACAGTCTCTCCCTCAGCTTCAACTTTTGGCCATGTTTCCATGACAGTGCCCTGGATTTAACCTTTGCTTTTAAGGCATTTCTTAATTTTTAAAATCATTTGCTATCTCTAAAGGCTGGGACTCTTCAAGTCCTGGCTCCTATGGAGTAAACAGTGTTCTTCCTTTAACTACTCTTTCTCTACTCTCATTTATAAAGGGCTAACGGAAGCCATATGGTGCCTTCAAAGGGCTGTCTTGAAATTTCCGAGCTAGATTATCCACTCTTTCTATACATGTTCTGCTTCGCACAACACTGCACACGGCACTGTCTTCAAGATTTCTGACTCCACCTCACAGGAGTCCAAGACCTGTTTTCAACACAGTTTTTCTCACTTTATTTTAAACCTCAACTAGAACATGACTATGATCCTTAGCTTCTTTCTAGCTGCCTCTTCTGTCTATTTCCAAAGCCATTGCCTACATTTTGCCTATTATTTATGGTTGTTTATTGCAACATTACAAATCACACCAAAATCTGGTGTATTAAAATAATAAACGCTTCTTATCCCAGACAATTTCAGAGGACCAGGAATCAAGGAATAGCTTGATTGTAATTTTGAGCTCAGGGTCTCTCATGAGGTTTTGGTCAACTAAAAGCCAGGGATGTTTTCGTCTTCTTGAGTGGGGCTGAAGGTTCCATTTTTAGTCATTCCCCATAGTAATGCACAACACATGACAATAAGACAGAGGGAGCAAGAAGGAGAGGGAGAGAGTGAGAAAAAAAGACAGGAAGAGAGAGAGAACACATCTTTATAACCTGATCTCAGAAGACGTTGTATAGTGTTACACGTATAGTGTTGTATTAGTCATACAGATCAACGAGAGAGAGAGAGAGAGAGAGAGAGAGAGGGTGTGAATACCTGGAGTTGAGATTATTGAGGGTAATTTGGGGGTGTCCTTTGAAAAGTAGTTCTAATGCAAGAATGAAGCCAAAATCTTAGTTTACTATTATTCTTGTTAGAGCCAATTGACGGAGGCTTAGATGTGTGCACACAAAAATCATGAATACTTGACCTCAGAATTAGAAAGTACAAGACAATTTTTTTTGCCTCCTCCAGAGTTTATCACATAGACAGCAAGACAAAAAGTATCTCTGACATGATTAGGAAGAACCTACAAGAGTAGGGTTAAGTCAGAGTAAGGACTGAGAAAGGACAGTGGTGTGCCTCTCCTTCCACACAGACACGAGAACTGGGAGTGGAGAAACCTACTATAATTTTCTCTGTTCCTCCAGCAGATCACAGAAGGTGCGCCTTGGTCCTCCCAGTTGAACAGGTCCAATGCTGGGCCCCACCCCTCAGGGATTTGCATTCCTTTACTCGTTGACAGGAAATGCTGATGTAGCTGGTCTAAGAACCATAGTTTATATTAGCCCAACACCTGCACTGCGTGGGTATTTTAAATGTCTGCCATTTCTTATTTGCAAACCCATTAGTTTTCCTAATGATATAAGGCTGGCTTCATCAACCCCTTTTCTGCATTAGACAGAAAAGGAGACCAAGGCACAGAAATGAAACAATTGGGCCAAGTTTCCACCCTCCTTTCCCTGTAGAACCAATTTTCCAACCAGGTTTGACTCCGAAGACTATGCATTTCATCTGCATCAGCTTGCCATCAATTACTAAGAACAGAATATTAGTAGAAGCCTGAGGCTAAACATCATTTCCTAGAGCTTTTTTCTACTAGCTCCACTTCTGATCTTCCAAGCCTGTGGTCTCAAACACAACCTGCTCCATTTCACTTTGCAAAGCAAATTGTAGGGCTGAAGAAACAGCTCAGTCAGTGACGTACTTGAAGTGTAAAGCCTGAGGACCTGAATTTTATCTCCAGCACCCACAAACAAAGCTGACCATGCCGTGACAGGTGTTTATAATCCCATGTTTGGGGAGACAGAGACAGGTGCAGTCCTAGAGCTTGCTAGCCAGCCAACCTAGCCAAATTTGGCACCCCAAGACCCCAAAGAGAGACCCTGTCTCAGTAATTTACCCGAAGAAATAATACTTGGGCTTGACCTCTGGCCTCTACAAGCATACACACACACACACACACACACACACACACGCACACGCACACTTACACACACATACACGCTAATTGTATAATTGCAAAATATGGTCAAATTTATCTCACATCTATATATGTCAGAGGTAGATGAATGTGTTTATCTTTTATAAGAAAAATGAAGACTACCAACTTACACTGTGCTAAGATTCTAACTGTTTCATATAAAAGAAGCTAGAAAATGTCCAGTACACCAAATATCTGGTTGTTTCCCCTCTGCATAACTCTTTGCTTCTCACTGCCCACAACATGGTGTCCTGCAGCCTAGGATGGCCTAGGGTAGCCTAGGGTGACCAAGGATGGCCTAGAGTGGCCCAGGGCTCTGCTACACCAACACTCCACTTTGCCTTCTGACATCATTGTATTTATTCTCCCCAGTAGCGAGCAAAGGATGGTAGAATCGTCAATTCTCTTCCTTGAGGGTCAGCTCAGACTGATTGCCCCTCTCCACAAAGCCCTCCAATGGCCATTGCTCTGAAGAAGCATTTCCTTCCAGCTCTCTGAAAATCTTTTTTCTGTCCCTTCAAACACAGGGGCGACACCAGCCCTCAGCGTTCTGCCCTGTCCATGTGGTTTCCCCTCCATGCTCACACTTTTGTGAATAATACTCCCCTCTTCCACAGCCCCCAGTTGGATTCACCATTTCCTCAAGACACTCCCTGAGCATCTCCCTGAGCATCTCCCTGAGAACAGTTAAGAGTATTGTTCCTGAATCCAGCCGAGATGACTTAGGTTAAGGTTCTTGCCTTCCTCCTGGAACTAGGTAAGTCTATGGAATTCCTGGTGCTGTCCAGATGCTCAGATCTCCACCAGCACTCTTGGTTTAAAGGTGCAAAACACCCGCCTTCTGGTCCCATATGTTTCCTTTCTAGGTAGACCAAATGGCAGGAGAACTTGGAAGGTGCTGCTGGCAGAATTCCTATCATCAAAACGGCTGTATTTTAGAACCCCACAATTTTCTCTCTAACACCAGCCATTTATTCAAACAACAGGTAAATTATCCCCAAAAGGAAGAGATAAAATTGTCAGTTAAAGAATTTTGTGCTAAATGAGTTTCAGCTGTTTTCTATTTCGGCAACCAGCCGCAAGCCTGGTTTGCCTAAACGAAATGGGGAATCTATCTAGAGTCCAGAAAGATGGTACTCAAGGTGTGCAGGGAGGGTGCTTCTGTCTTCTGGAAGACATCTCAGAAATTGACAGAGGAGTGGATCTTGACCTGTAGATCAAGGGCCAGGGATGCTTGTCTGCCTACAATGAAACAGATGATCCCAAACAGCAGAGAGTAGTCCTGAAGCACCTCCAGTGTTCCAAGAATATTTGTGTAGCTGAAAAACCTGTTTATAATTATCTAGGCAATTGTGTTTTGTTTTGCGGAAGGCAGAAGGGAGGCAGGCAAGGGAGTGGTGAGCATTTGTGTACATGCAGCTTTAATGTTCACTGAAATCCCCATCAAATTCAATCGCCACATAAACTGACGCAATTGCAGCATATGCCTTGTTGTTTTGTTTAAATGCTGCCAAGTTGGTCGTGATTTGTAGATGGTAGTACCTCCCTCAGTCTGTATGAATAGCTGTAACATTTAAGAAATTCTACAAAAGCATTTAACCCCAACAGTCAACTTTATCATATGTTAGTCCCATGATGTTGTATTCTCTTGTGATGGTGGCTCTTGCAGCCATGGTCTCATGCAGCCCAGGGTGGCCTCCAACTCCCTAACAGAGGCTGGCCTTGAACTCACACCTCCACTTCCAAAAGCTGAGATTACAGGCATGTGCCACCGCTGTTACCCTGTGGAATTGCACTCTACTGCACATATTGAAACCTGTAAAGAAAATATCCCTACATATAGCATTAAAAAACAATATACCAATGAGAATATCTATATGCAAATAAAACAGTTGAAAAAATTTTCAGCTGTGGTTCACTCCTAGCACACACCTTTAATCCAAGAACTTTCTATAAACAGGATTAAATAAAGTTAACCCTAGGTCAAGAGGTGGAGCAAGTAACCAGCTGACAGGGATTAAACAAAAAGGAGGGACTTTGAGTTGAGGGGTATTTAAGACAGCCTGGGGAAGAAGGAGGAACTTTTAGCTTTTGGTTTTTGGCTTTTAGGCTTTTGTTTTTTCCTTCTAGGGTGTGAGCTGAGTAGTAAGGTCAGCTGGGTGCTTTCTCTGCCTCTCTGAGCTTGTAGGCTTTCACCTCTGCATGTGGCTCTTGAGTCTTTATTGGTAAAAATGAAACAATTGGGATCTTCTTTTAAAAATAAATAAGTAAAAAACAGGAGGCAGAGCCAGGAGCATCCCTCACATGCAATCAGTGAGATACAGATTCAATGAAAGGCCCTGTGTTAAGGAAGAAGGTGGAGGAGGAGGGAGGGAAGGAAGGAAGGAAGGAAGGAAGGAAGGAAGGAAGGAAGGAAGGA